>NC_061122.1:39108858-39109929 GCF_002878395.1 Capsicum annuum | reverse complement strand
TTTAACCATAGAGTTGCCTCTCCAGATAGAGACAATGGAAATAAGCGCAGCCGGATCACATTCTGTCCAACCCCTGGATTATCAAACGATTTTCATGTTGAGATAAAATTAATCAGATGCATATTAGGATCATCGCCTGCAAGTCCACCAAATAACCCTTTGAGTTGCACTAGCTGGATCATGGTGCTAGTGATATTGAACTTGGCTCCGGGTGCCAAGGGCGGAGGAATAATAGCCCCTGTGGCACCAGCCCCATCCAAGTCGTCATCATCATCATCAAAATCAACTTGCACAGCTCGGCATTCGGGTCTCATTCTAGCTTGACGATCTCTGTTGACATTCCTGTTCACTGGTGCAACCATATCATCTGCACGCCTAGGATTAAATAACTTATCATCACCCAGGTCCTCATCATCAAGATTTGGTATCCGACCTGGGTTATCAACATTCTGTAGATTTACTTGCGCAGCTGCCAATGCAGCTAATCTAGCCTGCTCCTGTTGAGTAGTCATCCTTTCAAGGTCTCATTGCGCATCCATTCTGCCGATGAGATGTGGTTCAGGATTTATAGGTAATAATGGCTGACCAGATCTTCGTGTATTTGGCATGCACTCCACTAAACCTGAACAAAATAAAACAACAAACAAAAAGTAAAATTTGAGAATCTTTGACCAAAGGGTCTATTAACTATCACAAACTTAGTTGACAACCATATTCGCCGGCAACGGCGCCAAAATTTGATACGGCCAAATTAAAAATCTCGTTAGAAAGTGCAAACGGTCGCTGTCAAATATAGAACCCAACTGGGTTGGGTTTCGAATCCCACAGGGAATACTATGATCACTAAGTATTGCGATTATTATTAGACTGTTGGTCGAAGGTTCCAAGATAAGGGGGGTTTCGGTTTAGGTGCACAATAATATTATCAGTGTAACGATGAGATGATATGTGTAATAATATTTGATCACAGAGAATGACAAGTTAGGGTTATGTCCACCTTGTAGCTCCTACTTCTCTATTAACTATGAGTAATACGGATTTTATACATGCATGCACTTATAGAGAGACTTA
>NC_061122.1:39035177-39108758 GCF_002878395.1 Capsicum annuum | reverse complement strand
AAGGGGGGTTTCGGTTTAGGTGCACAATAATATTATCAGTGTAACGATGAGATGATATGTGTAATAATATTTGATCACAGAGAATGACAAGTTAGGGTTATGTCCACCTTGTAGCTCCTACTTCTCTATTAACTATGAGTAATACGGATTTTATACATGCATGCACTTATAGAGAGACGTATTCTAATTCTAAATCCAAGTGTTTTTCAACCATCAAGGATTTATTCACCTTAGTTCTCTCAAATCCAAAGTGTACAACAAATTGTACGAACTCTCCAAGACGTTAATCCTGCTAGGGCATTAACGTGTAAAATAGAGGTTGGAAACCCTATTTTCTCGTCACGCTCTCTTTTCTAAACAATAACTTTTCTATCGAACAAGTTGTTGCTATAATGGCGTATTCCCTATGTTTGCAACCATGAGAATTCAATCAAAATGAAGCGAGTAATGATATAAGTGGATTAACACATCATAAATTCAAAAACCCATAGCAATAGAGAGTATACTACAAGGGTTTCATAACCCTAACAAATAAACTTAGCTACTCATGAATAAAACGGAAATCAAAATAGACATATTCATCATACCAAAACTTAGAACAATCTTGGTGATAAAGATGACTAGCGACAATAAGAGAAAAACGTGTTTCTCTCTCTCCGTCCTCAAGCAAAGCCGCTTTTTCTTGTCTTGAAAATAATACAGAATGTCCAATTCCCTAAAAATTCAGCAATAAGGCTTTTAATAACATCCTTCTCTAATAAATTGCTATTGCATCCTTAACTATTTAAAAATATTGAGTTTGCTCGGGAAAAAGTTTCCATGCATCACATTTAGTCCAAGAGCTGCTTTCCTTTTTATGTGAAGTTTTCCTTTGCTGTCCACAGGTCCCCAAAGTGCTGTAATCTTCCTCATTAGTACTTGAAAAGCATGCTAATCACATAGGTCAGCTCACTTAACTAAAAGTAGACTAAAAGTGCAAGAATTATGTATTTTATCCTCATAACTTAGCTAAAACATGGGTAAGCTATGGTGCTTAGACGTATAAATACGCCCAACATCATTCAGTGATTGAATAGCACTTCGTGAAGTCAATTTGTCAATTGTGCTTTTCTACTTTGTAAGTGCGTGAATTACTCTGAATGATGCATCTTCTATTTAAACACATCTCTCCAAAGAGTCATTCTTTATTTTAAACTCCTCCTTTAATCAAAACTCTCATTACATAGAGTTCTACTTCAAGTGAGGCTTCTACAATTCCAACTCTTGTCTCCTTAGTGTTGTAGTCAAACTTCAACTCTTTAAATCAACTTCTCTTCAAATATTTTACACAACCATAATGTTTTCAATCTCTCACCTGATCAGTAGCTTGAGTATATCAGAATTAGGCTTGCTCATTCGTTCTTGACTTTCAATAATCTATGTCTATATCTATCAGTAAAACCTGAAACCTGCCTTCCTTTGCTTGGACCAGGTCAAGTAACATGTTCCATTCATGTGTCAGTAATCAAAAACTTCATTGATCTAACAAAGAGTCCTTAAATTTATATGTTTTCTATCTTGCGTAGACATCTTCAATCTGCAGAACCTTTCTCCTTCTACATATAGGACTTTTCAAGATATGCTTAGAAGTGAAACTACTTTACGTAGGTTTCCTTTTTCAGCTCAACTTTCTTTCCTTTATCATCAAGTTTTTGAATCAAATTCAACTTATTCTATTCCCCATGTGATCAGTAGGTTGGAGTTTCCAGTTGCACTGACTTAACTCATATCAACTTGTTTCATTCATATTGTCATTCATCAAAACTTCAAGGTTCCAACAAATTTCCCCTTTTTTATGATGACAAACCTCTTATCTTTTTCCATTCAAATGTTTTCACCAGTAGGCACTAAATTATAAAACACTAGAATGAAACAAGTTAGTTAATGAGTTATAAATATTACACAACCCTCTTATCTTTCCCCTTTTGGCATCATCGAAAACCCATTTCAATGCAATAATATACTTGTCAAAGTGATTTTTTATGCTATACATGGCCACTAGAGCTATCACTAAAACAATCAGACAAAGACTTTAGCCAACCTAGTAATGTATTAAAGAGAGCAAAAATATGAGTCAATTTTGCAAAAATAATCATTCCATTTAACTGATAGAGTATGTTGCACATTAAACTTAAGCTAGTACTGAACAAAGCAAAATAATAGAGCAATAAAAAAATACGGTATAAAAGTGGGACATGGCTAAGGATAGAAATAGTAAGGAGCTAATGAGGAAGGTGGAACAGGTGATATCAACTGTGTCAATTGATGAATGACTTCAACATTTTCATCCCTCTATCAATCAAGGTCAAGCTTCAAAGTCATGATCCTAGCCTTAAGGACCTCTTATTCGACTTCATGACTGTCTTATGCAGCTTCTAGTTTAGATTTTTCTTAAATGAGTGTTAGCCCACCTTATAGAAATACGTAGAGCAATATGATTCATCTGTTCAAGAACATCTATTTTTTTCATATAAGTCAAACCTGATTTAGGACTAAGAAGTCCTAAAAAAATAACCAATTAGGAACTAAAAGGGAACGCATGTCCCTTTTCATTCTTCAGAAACATATGCTGCATGTGATTGATGATCAAGCTTGGCAAATCCATAATACACAACTGATATTTTGGTTGAGAAAGAAGAAGGAATTTCTGGTATAAGATTAACACATTTGTGCACACACATTTGGAGAGAATCAAAGAAAGTTTGGTCAACAATTCATTAGCTTTATTAGATAATAAGAGGATGAAGTGTGTCGAATTGAACAGGTGTGCTCAACTGTTTCAACTTAGACAACCTATGCTTATGTCAGTGTAGAAGATACCTGATAAGAAGAACTTTGTGGTCACAATTGCTTGCTTGTACCTATTTTTTTCCACAATCTAATTCAAAATTAGGATAGAAAAGTCAAAAATCTGGAATTGGGACACACAACTAAATGTACAAGACTTAATAGAATAACTTTTTAGCTGATAATATTAAAAAAAATGATTATTCTAGTCAATCATTAAGGGGAGTTCATGCAATTTTAATCATCCCCAAGTCTAACCCATTCCTTTCAAAATGCTCTCTATTTAGTGCCTTTGGTGCTTCTCCAGTCAATTAAGTAACCCACATAGTCAACAATTTTATAGCCCTCAAGAGTGAAATTGCTTTCCTTTGAATATCATAGTCTCAAGCCATTGATTCCCATGAGATATCTCAAGATTCTTTTGACAACACCAATTTTTATGAACTACTAACAAAATTATCAGCAATTTGTGTTGGTTTTATTGATGCATCTATTTCTTTATTTGTTGTTCCACCTGTCAATATGCCCTCAGTCTGTACAACAGTTGAACCAGGTGGTACAACATGTTTCGGTGCATGCTCATCAGTTTCACAGTCATCCTCTTTACTTATTTTTTTTCTAAATCTCCCTTGCTTCCCCCTTACATGAGCACTACAAATCTGTCCATCTTTCAAATGATCCATTCTTTTTTTAAATGTGGTGAGTGAAACAAACTTTATTTTCTTCTAGTTTTATGTCTTGAGCAAGCTTTATTTATGCAGAAATTTTGCTTGCCTTTTTTCACTCTCAGCTGCAAAACAAATTAAGGGTTAACTTTAGGCACCCAGACAAGCTTGAGTCCTTTATTATGAGTAAATGGATAAATTAGATTTCTTCTAGCCCTTGTAGGCAACAGGTTACGTGACCTGTTTCTCTGATCAGGTTTAGTTATCTTTTTCTTGGTCTGAGATAGTTTATTTGCCAGATTTAGACTGCTGGATCTTCTTTTTAGTAGCAACTCGACATTCAGTGGTTAGATGTCCAAGGTTTCCATAGATATAACACAAGTCTTAATAAGCATGAAGACTTTTGTGACAACCTAAACCAGTTTTTTTACTGCAACGTCAAGTTTTAGTTTAGAGACTTCTTGACTCAGCTTATTCACCATTTCTGTTGCATTATTACACTCTTCTTTGTACTTGACCAATTCAAGATCAACTTTTTCTTGTTCTTTACTCTTGGTGGTTTTTCCTTTCTCAGATAGTGTTAATTTTAGAACTTCAGACTTAAGATCATTATTTGAAGAATCAAGTTGCTCAACCTGTTTCTTGAGAGAGCAATTTTCCTGTTCAACAGTGTTCTTGAAAACTTCTAAATCAATAAAATCAAATTTGATTCTTGCGAGACTGTTTAACAACCCATCCCTATCAGAAGTTGATTCTTAGAAGTCATCAATTAGTGCACTCATCAAGGAAATAAGTTTTGTTTTAGAAAACAATTGCGAATTTTCTTTAAGTTCAAGTATACTTGCCTCAGAAGCATCATCTTTTTTCCTCCAAGTATGAATCTCCAAGAGCCATGAGTGCTGCTTCATCAACTTCATCATTATCTGAGTCAAATCCCCAAGCTGCTACCATTGCATATTCTTTCCTCTTTTTGTTTTTTTCTTTCAATTCCATTTCAACCCTTTCCTTTCTCCATTCTATTTCCCAGTCAGGACAATCCTTGATATGATGATTAGTCGTACCATAATTGCAGCATCCATTTAGATTGTCATTTGACCATTTATTGCTACCCGTTCCCTTTTTCTTTTTGAAGAATTTGCTAAAGTTCTTAGCTATAAAGGCAACTTTTTCTTTATCAAGTTCAATTTCTTCATAACTGTAAGATGACTTCAGAGCTAAGCTATCCTCTGGGTCTTCTAGCACTTTAGTTCCATCAAATTTACATTTCATAAGTTCTTAAATTCCCTACCAATTCATCCAGGGTCATGCTTGCAAGATCTTTATTTGCTTCCCTAATTGCAGTCACCTTAATATTCCACTTTGATTTTGGAAATACCCTCAGTACCTTCTCGACTTTTTCTTCTTCAGATATAGATTTTCCTAAGGAGGTCAGCTCATTTGTTAAGGCAGTAAGCCTTGTCATTATCTCATGCAAGGTTTCATTCTCCTTCATCTTAAATGCCTCATACTCAGTGAAAAGAAGAGAAATTCTAAATTTTCTTACTTGAGATGTGCCTTCATGAGTATTTACTAGAGCATCCCAAATTTGCTTAACAGTGGTGCATGTTGATACCCTATTGTATTCAGCAGGTCCTAATCCACAAACCAAAATATTTTTGGCCTTAGCATTTTTCTTTAATGCCAATAAGTCATCAGGAGTGAATTCACTTCTTACTTTCTTGACCTATTTCCCATCTTCTAACTTTATTGGAATAGTAGGACCATCAGTGATCCTATCCCGTAACTCGTAGTCTTCCCCTTGAATGAATGTTTCCGTCCTAGCTTTCCACTAAATGAAGTGAGAACCATCAAAGAGTGAAGGTATGATAGTGGATTGACGTTCACTGTGACCAGTAGGTGGTGCAGAATTCATCATATTGATCTTTGTCTTAGGTGATAGCCCTTTTTATGACATCCTTACTCTGATACCACTTGTTAGAGTTCGTGCCCTACTGATTATCTTTTTTGCCCCTAACTGTTGCTTATGGATGGAATGGGTTACCCAACGTGTTCCACTGACATGTTTCAAGGAAGCAGTAAAACAAAAAGTAAAGAACACAATAATTTTTACGTGGAAAACACCTGGCTCAAAAGGTGTAAAAAACCACAACCTGCACCTCTACAGAATTTAACCCCAACTTTACTAAATAACTCTGAGCCTCAACAACGACAGATTACACAACTCTTGTAACAAACAAATAGGAATCATAAACTCTGATACCTATATCTCAACAACTAGGAATTATATTCTCTAATCCCTTAACTCAACGACTAGGAATTATAAACTCTAATTCTGAACTACACACACACCTCCCAAAGTAGGCATTCCCAAAGTCTCTGAGTTTTCCCTAACTCGAAGACTATCTCCTAATTTAGTTTATAACACACTGAAACTAATATTACATCAATAGCTCAAACACAATGAACAACTCTAAAAATCAAAGGTAAAACTCTTTATTGGATTCTACACTTAGGACCTAGTTTTTCAATGTGTTTCTTCAGTGATTGAATAGCACTTCGTGAAGTCAATTTGTTGATTGTGCTTTTCTACTTTGTAAGTGTGTGAATCACTCTGAATGATGCATCTTCTATTTAAGCACAGATCTCCAAAGAGTCATTCTTTATTTTAAACTCTTCCTTTAATCAAAACTCTCATTACATAGAGTTCTACTTCAAGTGAGACTTCTTCTTTAATTCCAACTCTTGTCTCCTTAGTGTTGTAGTCAAACTTCAACTCTTTAAATCAACCTATCTTCGAGTATTTTACTTAGCCATAACTTTTTCAATTTATCACGTGATCAGTAACTTGAGTATATCAAAATTAGGCTTATTCGTTCCTGACTTTCAACAATCTTTGTCTGCATCTATCAGTAAAACCTGAAACCTACCTTCCTATGCTTGGACCACGTCAAGTAATATGTTCCATTTATGTGTCAGTCATCAAAAAGTTCATTAATTTAACAAAGAGTCCTTCAGTTTATATGTTTCCTATCTTGCGTAGACGTCTTCAATCTGTAGAATCTTTTTCCTTCAACATATAGGACTCTTTAGGATATGCTCAAAAGTGAAACTCCTTCTTTACGTAGGACTCCTTTTTCAACTCAAATTATTTTCCCTTATCATCAAGTGTTTGAATCAAATTCAACTTGTTCTATTCCCCATGTGATCAGTAGGTTGAAGTTTCCAGTTGCACTGACTTAACTGATATCAACTTGTTTCATTCATATTGTCATTCATCAAAACTTTAAGGTTCCAACAAATTCTCCCTTTTTGATGATGAAAAACCTCTTGTTTTTGTGCATTCAAATATCTTCACCTGTAGGCACTAAAGTATAAAACACTAGAATGAAACAAGTTAGTCAATGAGTTATAAACATTACACAACCCTCTTATCTTTCCCCTTTTGGCATCATCAAAAAACCATTTAAATGCAATAATATACTAGCCAAAGTTATTTGTTATGCTATTCATGGCCACTGGGATATCACCAAAATAGCCAAACAAAGACTTTAGCCAACCTAGTAATGTATTAAAGAGAGAAAAAATATTAGTCAATTTAGCAAAGATAACCATTCCATTTAATTGACCGAGCATGTTCCACATTAAACCTAAGCTAGTACTGAACAAAGCAAAATAATGGAGCATTAAAAAAATACGGTATAAAAGTAGGACATGGCTAAGGATACAAATAGTGAGGAGCTGATAAGGAAGGTGGAACTGGTGATATCAATTATGTCAAATTGATGAATGACTTCAACATTTTCATCCCTCTATCAATCAAGGTCAAGCTTCAAAGTCATGATCCTAGCCTTAGGGACCTCTTATTCGACTTCATGACTGTCTTTTGCAGCTTCTAGTTTAGATTTTTTTTAAATGAGTGTTAGCCCTCCTTATTAATACAAGTAGAGCAACATGATTCATCTGTTCAAGAACATCTATTGCTTTTATAAGTCAAACCTGATTTAGGACTGAGAAGTCCTAAAAAATAACCAATTAGGAACTAAAAGGGAAAGCATATCCCTTTTCATTCTTCAGAAACATATGCTGCATGTGATTGATGATCAAACTTGGCAAATCCATGGTACACAACTGATATTTTGGTTGAGAAAGAAGAAAGAAATTCTGGTATAGGATTAACACATTTGTGCACACCAATTTGGAGAGAATAAAAAAAAGTTTGGTCAACAATTTATTAGATTTATTAGACAATAAAAGGATGAAGTGTGTGGAATCGAATAGGTGTGCTCAACTGTTTCAACTTAGATAGCCTATGCTTATGTCAGTGTAGAACATACCTGATAAGAAGAACTTTGTGGTCATAATTGCTTGTTTGTACCTATTTTTCTGCACAATCTAATACAAAATTAGGTTAGAAAAGTCAAAAATACGAAATTGGGACACACAACTAAATGTGCAAGACTGAATAGAATAACTTTTTAGCTAATAAGATTAAAAAGAAAAATGATTATTCTAGTCAATCATTGAGGGGAGTTCATACAATTTTAATCTTCCCCAAGTCAAACCTATTCCTTTTAAAATGCTCTCTACTTAGTGCCTTCGGTGCTTCTCCATTCAATTAAGTAACCCACATAGTCAACATTTTTATAGCCCTCAAGAGTGAAATTGCTTTCCTTTGGATATCGTAGTCTCAAGACATTGATTCCCATGAAATATCTCAAGATTCTTTTGACAACACCAATTTTTATGAACTACCGACAAAATTACCAGCAACTTGTGTTGGTTTTATTAATGCATCCATTTCTTTATTTGTTGTTCCACCTGTCAATATGTCCTCAGTCTGTACAACAGTAGAAACAGGGGGTACAACATGTTCCTGTGCATGCTCATCCGTTTCACATCATCCTCTTTGCTTATTTTTTTAAATCTCCCTTGCTTCCCCCTTACACAAACACTACAAATCTGACCATCTGTGAGTGAAAAAAACTTTATTTTCTTCTAGTCTTATGCCTTGAGCAAACTTTATTTATTCATAAATTTTGCTTGCCTCCTTTCACTCTCATCTACAAAATAAATTAGGGGTTAACTTTAGACACCCAGACAAGCTTGGGTCCTTTCTTATGAGTAAATGGATGAATCAGATTTCTTCTAGCCCATACAGGCAACAGGTTACATGATCTGTTTCTCTGACCAGATTTAGTTATCCTTTTCTTAGTCTGAGTTAGTTTATTTGCCAGATTTAGACTGTTGGATCTGCTTTTGGCAGCAACTGGACATTCAGTGATTGAATGTCCAAGGTTTCCACAGATATAGTACAAGTCTTGATAAACATAAAGACTTTTTGTGAAAACCCAAACCAGCTTTTTCACCGTGATATCTTTCACTCAACTTATGAATTCTTGAGGAATTTGTCCATCTGTTTGCTCTTTCAAGGTCAAGTTTTAGTTTAGAGACTTCTTGACTCAGTTTATTCACCATTTTTGTTGCATTATTACACTCTTCTTTGTACTTGACCAATTCAAGTTTAACTTTTTCTTGTTTTTTACTCTTGGTGTTTTTTCCTTTTTGAGAGAGTGTTAATCTTAGAACTTCAGACTTAAGATCATTATTTGAAGAATCAAGTTGCTCAACTTGTTTCTTGAGAGAGCAGTTTTCCTATTCAACAGTGTTCTTACAAGCTTCTAAATCAATAAAATCAAATTTGATTCTTGCAAGACTTTTGAACAACTCATCCCTATCAGAATTTGATTCTTGGAAGTCACTAATTAGTCCACCCATCAAGGAAATAAGTTTTATTTTAGAAAATAAATGCAACTTTTCTTTAAGTTCAAGTATACTTACCTCAGAAGCATCATCTTTTTTCCTCCAAGTCTGAATTTCCAAGAGCCATGAGTGCTGCTTCATCAACTTCATCATCATCTGAGTCAAATCCCCAAGCTGCAACCATTGCATATTCTTCCCTCTTTTTGATTTTCTTTTAATTCCTTTTCAGCCCCTTCCTTTCTCCATTATATTACCCAGGCAGGACAATTCTTGATATGATGATCAATCTTACCACTCTTGTAACATCTATTTAGATTGTCATTTGATCATTTCTTGCTACCTGTTCCCTTCTTCTTTTTGAAGAATTTGTTGAAGTTCTTAGCTATATAGGCAACTTGTTCTTTATCAAGTTCAATTTCTTTATCACTGTAAGATACCTTTAGAGCTAAGGTATCCTATGAGGCTTTTAGCACTTTAGTTCCATCAATTTCCATTTCATAAGTTCTTAAATTCCCCACTAATTCATCCAGGGTCATTCTTGCAAGATCCTTATTTGCTTTCCTGATTGCAGTCACCTTAATATTTCATTTGATTTTGGTAATACCATCAGTACCTTCTCAACTTGTTCTTCATTAGATATAGATTTTTCTAAGGAGGTCAGCTCATTTGTTAAGGCAGTAAGTGTTGTCATCATCTCATGCAAGGTTTTATGTTCCTTCATCTTAAATGCCTCATACTCAGTGAAAAGAAGAGAAATTCTAAATTTTCTTACTTGAGATGTGCCTTCATGAGCATTTACTAGAGCATTCCAAATTTGCTTAGCAGTAGTGCATGTTGACACCCTATTGTATTCAGCAGGTCCTAATCCACAGACCAAAATGTTTTTGGCCTTAACATTTTTCTTTAATGCCAATAAGTCATCAGGAATGAATTCACTTCTTACTTTCTTAACCTGTTTCCCATCTTCTAACTTCATTGGAATAGTAGGACCATCAGTGATCCTATCCCATAACTCGTAGTCTTCCCCTTGAATGAATGTTTCCATCCTAGTTTTCCACCAAATAAAGTGAGAACTATCAAACAGTGGAGGTGTGATAGTGGATTGACCTTCACTGTAACTAGTAGGTGGTGCGTAATTCATTATATTGATCTTTGTCTTAGGTGCTAGCCCTTTTTAAGACAACCTCGCTTTGATATCACCTGTTAGAGTTCGTGCCCTACTGATTATCTTATTTTTGCCTAACTGTTGCTTATGGATGGAACGAGTTGCCTGACGTGTTTCAAGGAAACAGTAAAATAGAAAGTAAAGAACACAATGATTTTTACGTGGAAAATACCCGGCTCAAAAGGTGTAAAAAACCACGACCTGCACCTCTACAGGATTTAACCCCAACTTTACTAAATAACTCTGAGCCTCAACAGCGACTGATTACAAAACTCTTGTAACCAACAAATAGGAATTATAAACTTTGATCCCTATATCTCAACAACTAAGATTATAAACTCTAATTCCTTTAACTCAACGACAAGGAATTATAAACTCTAATTCCTAACTATACACACACCTCTCAAGGTATGCATTCCCAATGTCTTTGAGTTTTCCCCAAGTTGGAGACTATCTCCTAATTCAGTTTATAACACACTGAAACTAATATTACATCAATAGCTCAAATACAACGAACAACTCTAAAAATCAAAGCTAAAACTCTTAGCTGGATTCTATACTTAGGACCTGGTTCTTCAATGTGTTTCTTCAGTGATTGACTAGCACTTCGTGAAGTTAATTTATCGATTGTGCTTTTCTGCTTTGTAAGTGCGTGAATTACTTTGAATGATGCATCTTCTATTTAAGCACAACTTCCAAAGAGTCTTTCTTTATTTTAAACTCCTCCTTTAATCAAAACTCTCATTACATAGAGTTCTACTTTAAGTGAGACTCCTTCTTCAATTTCAACTCTTGTCTCCTTAGTGTTGTAGTCAAACTTCAACTCTTTAAATCAACTTATCTTCAATTATTTTACTCAACCACAACTTTTTCAATTTCTCACGTGATCAGTAGCTTGAGTATATCAGAATTAGGCTTGCTCATTCGTTCCTGACTTTCAGCAATCTTTGTTTGCATCTATCAGTAAAACCTAAAACCTGCTTTCCTATGCTACCAGGTCAAGTAACATCTTCCATTCATGTGCGAGTCATCAAAAACTTCATTGATCTAACAAAGAGTTCTTCAATTTATGTGTTTCCTATCTTGCGTAGAAATCTTCAATCTGCAGAATTTTTCTCCTTCTACACATAGGACTCTTTAAGATATGCTCAGAAGTGAAACTCCTTCTTTACGTAGGACTCCTTTTTCAACTCAATTTGCTTTCTCTTATCATCAAGTGTTTGAATCAAATTCAACTTGTTCTATTCCCCATGTGATCAGTAGGTTGAAGTTTCTAGTTGCACTGACTTAACTCATATCAACTTGTTTAATTCATATTATCATTCATCAATTCAAGGTTCCAACAATATCGATGGACAACACGTACAAGCTTAAACAGGAGTATAAAATAAATAGTATTGATCATAACTTTGGCGCTTGTCCGATTTGTGAGTTTTGGAGGCAACAACTACTGTTCATGGATTTAATAGCATGATTGAGATTGGTGCATGACTAGTGTAGTTGTGTTCTAGCCAAAAAATACAAAGAAGAATAACATAGTGTAGAAGATGTGTAAACAGATATACATTGGATGTGAACAGGATTTTTAAAAAGTTGGGGATAATCAACTCGTTTACAGGGGGACCAAAAGATTTTTTTTAGTGGAGCTGAAATTTGTAAGGAACGTAGTTAATTTTGCCAACCTTTTCAAGACTTTCTTCCAGGGTATTATGCTTATTAACTATGCTAATGCTTTTAGTTTCCTTTCTTTACTGTCGGCAGAATTGAACTCTCAAAAAAAGGTTGTACTTACAATGGAAAAAAATTAAGAATGTAACTTTGTATATTTGAATGGGCATTGTATTTCGAAAATAGAATTTCTATTTTAACATTCCAGTTACATGGAATCTTTATTAACATAGTACAAACACATGAGTATAGGGAAGAGACTTTAAAAATTGGAGTTGGTGGATCGAAGCATTTTTTTGACAGGCAAAACATCCAAACAAACAAAAGAAGTATTTGTCTATGCTTCTAAGTATTGAATTTGTAATCGTGAATTCTAAAAAACTAAAATAGGGGTTAAAGATGTATATAGACTCAAAAGGCAGTATGGTTAAGGAGGGAAAACATGACGTACCTATTGGTGATCGTGAGTATTGGAGGCTTCGAGCTATGGATGTAATAACACAATTGAGATGGAGTCTCTCCAGTTGTGTCTCTCAAATTGCGTCTGTCCAGTTGAGACTATTGGAAATGACTGAAAATAAAATTTTTTACTAACCATATCTCAATAATATAGCATTTAATTGGTCAACATTTATCTGTTGGACAACACCACTCTTCAGCTTAATAAGTAATTTTTTAATTTCTTAGTATTGGTCAATGGTTAGTCATCTTCGATTCCTCTAAATTGATTTTAAGGCACTTTAATAATGTGAATGTTGAAAGTGAAAATTTTAAACTATAAAACTTGTTATTTGTGTTTTGGGTTAAAGAGTAGAAAAATAGCGAACACTTTTTCTTCTTCCTATTTCTAATTTGTTGGGTTTAAGATAAAATTTAAGTTTTGTTGTTCCTGCTCCTAATTTCTATTAGAAGAGCTTGTTGAATTCTGGGGTACATCTTATCGGTGAAATATTCTTAAGAGCAGTAACAAAAGCACGCCCCAAGCTTTTGACATATTCTATTGATTCAGTGATTGTACAACATGATTTTTACAATAATCTTAAGGATATTTATTTTATTGTCATGGATCCCGGAAAACTCAACTTTTTTTTCGGAAAAAAGTTACTATGTTTTTGCTCTTAATGATTTTGATTGGTACATCAAAGATTGACGTGTTTGGGTGGACATACATTGATTGCTTTGACAAAAAATCTTGGCTATTCGGTAGAATTTTTGATATTGATGGTTCCATTCTTGTTATATTTTTAACTTTGTTTATCTTCGCTAAATTACTCTATTTTTGAAATTATGCTTCTAAGATATGTAATTATACTATCATCTCTACTCTTTTTGATGAAAATGAACATTATTACAAGCACAAAATCTTTAATAAAATCTTCATGAAAAGAATTGAGAAAATAGACAATCATGCTAAGTCAAAAATTAATTTGGGAAAAACATGATATTATTATTGTTGTTATTTCCCAAATGAGTATTGTGGCTTATGAAGGAAATTGAATCAGGTCATTTATATAGGTCAATCCGCATACATATTAAGAGATAACTTATATATTATTATTTTTATTAATAAATAATAGTGAAAAAAGTCATGTCTGTTGGAATACAAATTTGAAGAGTTGTGTCTGTTCATAAAAAATAAAAGCGCAAAACAAAAAAAGATGATTCTTTTGTTTACTCTATCCCTCTATCTCTACCAAACTCTCTTCTTCTTGTGTGAAGACCTTTGGTGAGAAGATTCCTGCAAAGATCAAAGTGATCTCCATTAAAGTATTTGGAACTATCTCCTGTAATGGGTATGATTTGAGACTGTGGCTATATATGAATTATGGTGTAGTTCGTCTTGGTATGAATTACACTTTTTGATTAGTGAAACAATATTTAGTGATCCTGCCAAATAAGTATTTGATGAGATTCTTTATTGACATCAGAGCCTACGTTATTTATTTTCCTAGGCTAATTTCTTTTCTTTTGGAAAAACTGGCTACATGAATATCTATATTCTGTGCTGGTAACAAGTATTGGAAGGTCGTTCTTTTGACTATGTCAGACAAGACAAGTTCTTTGTCTGTAAGAGAAGCTATAAGAACATCGAAATTGTTTTTGCCTGTTTCAATATTTTTTTCTATGTTGCATGTATATCAAGTTCCGGAAACAAAAAAATATAAAATTGAAGAGCATCTTTTCTCTTACTAGGATAAGATGTAGTCCTTGAGTTTTAAGACCATTATGTCAGAAAATGGATTTATTCCTCATTTTTTTCCCGGGGTCTATCCCTTTTCTTATAAGGAAAAGAATTGTTTACATTATTTTTTGGTTGGAAGGTTTTGGGATGGTAACAAGTGTATTTCTTGGTAGGATGAAAAATACTCCTACCGATTAAAGTAAAAGGGATATATATATATATATATATATATATATATATATATATATATATATATGTTGAGAAAGCCTATTTGAATTGAATTCTGTGGTTTTTTTTTATATCAAGTGGGGCAAGTTTTGTTTTGTTCTTTGCCTCTACAATTTTAAATCTCATTTGTTGAGATTATTGGAAGTAATTTTAGGGACTTGTTCCAATCGAGAGGAGTTGATGGCAACTGTGGTATCTTTTCGTAATATTTTTCTTCTCAAAATTTGATATTTCTCAACTACTACTATTATGGTATTCGTAACCACCCTTGTTATTGCACTTGTTCTGTGATTAGAATTATGATGAAAAGATCAGAGATATCTAAAATTCTCTGTAATGATCAGATTTTTTTTATTTATCATTGAAAGTTTATTTGCTTTGCCCATATATTTTTTGTTTGTGTGAAATTTAATTTAAATTAATTATGTTATTATTATCATCAAGTGTTTTTATTTTTTTTTTATATATAAAACTTATACTTATTTAATTTTGAATTTCTGTGATTTAAGATAAGTGTTTCTTGATGATTGATTGTGCTAGATTTATGAAACATTGAAATTTGGATGATAATTGAGAACTTAGAGAACTTTTGAATCTGAACCTAATGTGAAATGAATACTGACATAGTTGATTATTTTAAGAATTATTATGTATATAAATTTAGGTTATACTTATGTACATAGTTGTCTCATGATACTTTATATTGTTTAAATCAGTATGTCGATTGCTATAAAAAATATTATCATCGAGCTTAATAAAAATGATAAGCTTAACGGTGATGATTATGAATATGGAGGATGAAAATCGAATATGTCCTGAAAGAGCAAGAGACTCCTGAAGCTCTTAATGTGTCTATGACACTTCCTGAAAATGGTGATACCCCGCAACATGTGAAAGATCTTGAGGCATATCAAGCTTGGAAAAAGAAGAATTCTCTTCCTCGCATAATGTTGCTGAGAAGCATGGATAATGATATCATAAGAGAATTTTAAAAATATGACGATGCTAAAGACATGGTCTGCATTAAAAAAAAAAAATTGGCCATACATCTATTGCTAAGTTAAAGGCTGTTACTATTAAGTCTGATACTTATAAGAAACGGCTTGATCATACTATGCATAAGCATTTGTAGCATATGTCAAATATAGTAAATGAACTGAAAGATGTCAACCATATGTTGATCAAAGAGAAACAACTTCTAGCTATGATTCGCTTCCTACCCTAAAGCTGAAAAAATATGAAAATGCACTTAACCCACAATGTTAGCATCAAAACTATGAAATATGCTAAACATTATTTGGAACTCGAGAAGGAGTGCCTTGGAGTAGACAATGCTGCTACAAATGCGTATATGACTAGTTTAGATCCAAAATATGGACATAATAACAAATGCGAGCATGGTGAATTTTCTCAAAAGAAGGAAAAAAATATCTCAAAGAAGCCTAAGAATAATCAACAAGGAGAGAAAAATATTTCTCCTCCAAAGCAAAAGAAAAAGGTGAACATGAATAAGCTCAAGTACTAGGACTATGAAAACAAGGAACTCTTTACTCATGATTGTCGTGAGCCTAAAAAGGTACATGAACTTATTAATTATTTACATAAATGTAAATATTTCTTATTTTACTTTTTAAACTAAACCACTTCCTATGTGGATTATAGACTCAGTAGCCACCCAACATATAGCGCTGGATAAAGATATTTTCATAGATTTTTGATGAATCCCATAAGGATTCAAATAGGTGTACATAGGAAGTAACTCCAAAGAGGACGTAAAAGGGATCAGTACCAACAAACTGAAAAGACGTGGTGGCCGAACTTTATATCTACATGGTGTACTATTATCCTAAGAATAAGTCAAAATATAGTCTCTGTCAGAATGTTGATCAAGTTAGTATTTAACTTTTTTCTTTCATGAACATGTGATGAATTTATATTTGGCCAAGATGAAATATGACACTGATTATTTCTATGATCAATTTTTTATATTGGATGTTATTCAAAATACCACTAAAAATATTAGTTTTTCTTGTTTACTTCAGCCTCTAATTGTAAGAATGATGTAAATTTATGGCATGCTAGGCTTGGACATATTGGTCAACAAAAAATGAATCACTTAGTTTAAGAAGGTCTGCTTGGCACAATAAATAAAGTAGAATTATCTACTTGTGAATTTTTTCTAGTAAAAAAAACTGCAAGAAAACATTTGAGAAAGATACAAGAGCTGATAATTCATTGCAATTAATTCATTATTTAACATTTATGGTCCAATGAACGCAAGGACAAGATATGGTGCCATTTACGTCATCATTTTTATTTGTGATTTTACTCTATTCAACTATGTATATTTGATTTCTCACAAATCTAAAATTTTGAGTTGCTTTATTAAGTTTATGAACTTAGTTAAGAGTCAATTAAATAGTAAAATTAAAGATCTAAGAATCAATCGAGGAAGATAGTATTTGTTTGATGAGTTCAAATGATTGTGTGATGAAAAGAAAATTGAAAGACAATTAACTTCTTATTGCACTCCCCAACAAAAATGGTGTTGCAGAAATATGAAATAAAACCTTGTTAGAAATGGTTAGGTTAATAATGGCGCAATCAAAATTGCCTATCACCTATTGGGGTGATGTGTTGTTCACTATTGCATTTTTACTTAATCGTGTCCCTTTAAAATCAGTTACAATAACTTCTTACGAGTTATGAACTTAAAAAAGTCTGATTTGAGCATTTTAAACCTTGGGGTTTTGCTGTTTTTATTCATAACCCTTCATCCCAATATGAAAAATTAGGACCAAGAAAAAAGAAGTATATATTTATAAGATACTCTGAATAGTCTAAGAGTTATATGTTCATAAGTGAACAAGATAGTGACACTATAACTGAAATTGAGTCATGTGATTTTACAATCATAGAGAATTATTTTTCTAAGAAGGATGAGATAGGTCAACACTTATTTTTTTATGAAATTACATACCAGACCGCTTCTACTATTGACATTCCAATGAATATGAGTGAGAGTCACGATGATAATAATGGATCGATTTATATTTTTGTAAATTTTAGTGATATTTTTGGTACGAGTGGGAGTAACTTATCAATTGATAAATCAATTTGTCAATCTCAACCTCGATAAATAAATTATCCACAAATTTTTTGTTTTCGATCTGAGATCGAAGGAGAAATATTTATAATTTTCCCAGATGATGAAGAGCAAAGAAATACAAATGAGGCTCTAACATGTCCCATCAAAGAAAAATGATTAAAAGCAATGAAAAAGGAGATGAAGTCAATGAAATATAACCAAGTGTCGGAATTGATTGATCTATAAGTGAATTCTCAAATCAAGCGTAAGACAGATGGCAGTATCGAAAGGTTTAAAGTTCCTTACTAGCTAAGAGACCTATAAAATAGGAAGAAATTGATTATGAAGAAAGATTTTTACTTGTTACGCCCTTAACTTCAATAAGATTAGTTTTGTCTATAGTGATGTGTTGAATCTTGAAATGCATCAAATGGATGTAAAAGATGCATTTCTCAATCGAGAACTAGAAGAAGACATCTATACAAAATAATTTGTAGGTTTTGTAAAAAAAAAGGTAAAGAAAATAAAATATATTGACTTTAAAGTTCGATTTATGTCCTTAAGCAATATTCTAGATGATGTTACTTACTGTTTCATAATGTGATAATATCATATGGTTTCATTATAATTTGTGAAGACCATTATGTATACATTAAATGATTCAAAGATAAATTTGTGATTTTATCATTGTATGTAGATGATATACTTATAGCTGCAAGTGACATCGAGTATGTAAAAGAAATAAAAGAGTTGTTATCATCTAATTTTGAGATAAAAGACATGAATGAAACATCATATATTCTTGAAATTAAGATTTCAAGAGACGTTCGAAGAGATAGTAGTCTCTTTCACAAGAACCTTAAATTTAAAAAGTTCTTGAATGCTTTAACATACAAGATTGCAAATTCATAAATACTTCCGACTCTAAAAGACTCCATAAGAAAAGAAATAAATAAGAAAGATTTCTTATGTCAATGCAGTCGAAAGACTAATGTAGGTTATGATGTGTACTAGACCTGATATCCGTTATGCCATTTGGTTAGTTAGTAAATATCAATCTAACTCAGGACCGCAATATTGAAAAGAAGTTAAAAAATATTGAGGTATCTCAAAGGCTCAGTCGACTATTTCTTATATCAAGGAAATGATCAACAACTTAAAGGCTACACTAATGTTGATTGGGGAGGATATTTAAATGAGAAAAAGTTAAAATCTGAATATGCATTCTTTCTTAACAATGGCGTCGTATCATGAAGTAGAAACAAGTATTCATTATAATATTATCTACGATGAAAATTGAATTCTTAGCAACTTGGCTATGTCTATGTCTAATAATGTTGTTTACACTAATGTTATGCAAGAAGCTGTTTGGCTTAAATAATTTTTAGTCCACTTGGCTATGTCTAATAATGTTGTTGAACCTGTGACAATCAATTGTGATAGTCAGGATGCAATACCCTACATAAAGGATCCAAAGTATCATGAAAAGATGAAACATATTGACATAACGTATAATTTTATAAGAGACACGATTGTACAAAAGAAAGTGAATGTAAAATACATATCTATACATTAAATGATAGCATATTTCTTAACAAAACTCATATCATGTGATGTTTATGAAAGACATATAAAATCATTGAATTTACGTAGTGATGATGTATTCATATTTTATTTTTTTCAATCATGTTCATGTAAATTCACATTATTGTGGCTAATATTGATTAATACCTAATTTTTTATATTATTGATTTATATACATATATCATTTTTTTATGTGGTGTACATAAATTTTTGAGGATATAAAATATGTCAAACAAACCTATTCACACAAGCAATCGTCTCTAATGTCTAAGTGATGACCAATAGAAATGAGACTGTTATAATCTTATTATTGTTAGAAGTGAAGATAAAAGAGAGTTGAAAGCTTATAATCACAATGACATTTGTTAGATTGTGTTAATCATATGTGATTAAACTAAGTTATTCTATTTTTAATGCCAGATGCGAGTTCTAAAGTATAAAATGATTGAGTAAATTTGTGAACTCAAAGTTAGGTATGAGTTGTCTGAACTATCATCTATACAATATTTAATTTAAAAAAGACATATGCTTTATGAAAAAGGAGTCAGTACTATGATATTTGTTTCATACTATGTATGCATATAGTGACCTGTAAGAGAGATACAAATTTGGTCCTTACTTGCTATCGTCTCAAGTTCTAAAATTATAAATAATTTTTCACATTGTACCCTCATAACTTTAATTAGTTTCTTGAGGTTTAATTTGGTGTTTGTTGTCTTAGTATATTGCCAAAAAATCATGATTGATTTGATCTGGCGGGAATTTCTATAAAAATATATCACATTAAAATTAAGAGATTCTTGAGATAAGAGGATCATCAAGTATTATCACATTAATTATGTTCATTATCGGTCTTTTATGTTTATCTGTATGACAAGTACATTATGATGAACATAAAATTAAGAAAAAAAAGATTATGAAAAATATGGATGTGATAAATGATCTAAGGTACTGTTTACCATAATTTACTCTAAGTTTCTTTGATCGAGATATTTTATATTTCTAACAGATGTATAGAAATAAAGCTCTCGAAGTATACACTAATCAAACATTCTAGCCATTAAGTATGAAAGTTACAGAATAAAAATGAGAGTTGAACCACTATGCATGAGCGGAATATGAAGAAAATTGAATCAGATCACCCATGTGGGTCAACTTGAATCCATATTAAGATATAAATAATATATTATTTTTTATATTAATATGTAATAGAGAGAAAATTCATGTCTATTGAAATACAAACTTGAAGAGTTGTGTCTCTTCAAAAATGATAAAAGTGCAAAATAGAAAACAAAAAAAAATTATTTCTTTTTTTTCTCCCCCTTTCTCATCTCTCTAAAAAACTCTTTTGTTATTGTGTGAAACTATTCAGTGAGAAGATCTGTAGAGTTTAAAGTGATCTCCATTAAAGCATTTAGAACTATCTTCTGTAAGGGGTATGATTTTAGATTGTAGCTTTATATGGTGTAGTTCGTCTTTGTATGTGATTATACTTTATGACTAATAAAATAATATTCAATGATTCTGCAAATTAAGTGTTTCATTAGATTTCTCAGTTTAAGTGAGCGGCTTGGTGATAGATTCTGGTGCTGTTAAGCATAATTTTGTCAATAAAAATAATTTTATTTCTTATATTAAAGTCAATAAAGGAGAAGAACTTGTATATCTTTGTGATTCAAAAACCACAAAAGTCCTTAAAAAAGAAAAAATTCTCCTTAAACTCTTATTTGAAAAAACTTTGACTTTAACCGAAGTGTTACATGTTCCTAATATTCAAGTCAATTTGGCCACTATGGGTTTATTAGGAAAAACTGAAGTGAAGGTTTTATCTGAGTCTAATAAAATTATTTTAACATAAAATAATATTTTTGTTGGCAAAGAATATTGTAGCTGTGGTTTATTTGTACGAAATGTTATGAATAAAAATACTAGTACTTCTGCTTATTTCATCGATACTTTTGATTTCTGGCATGCTAGACTTAAACATATTAGTTTATCTGCTAGGTCTTCTTGTTAATGTGAACTTTTCTAGCATTGATAAGCATGAAATTTGTGTAGATGCTAAATAGTTTAAAAAGTCTGATGCTTTTATTTTTAGAGAATCTAATTTATAAAATTTAATGAATATTCATTTGACAGACTTGAAACGAATCATGACTAGAGGTGGTCAAAGATATTATGTCACACTTATTGATGATTTTTTTAGATATATAAAAGTATATTTGTTGAGAAATAATTATGAAGCATTTGATATCAGAAGTAGAAAATCAATTGAATAAGCAGATCAAAAGAGTAAGATATGATAGAGGTGACAAATATATTTTGTTAAATAATTTTATAAAAAAGAAGGTATTATTTATGAAGTTACTCCTTCATACTCACCCGAATTGAATGGAGTAACCGAAAGAAAAAATAGAACTTAAAAAAATGATGAATTGTATGTTTTTTTAGCTCTTGTGCATCTCTATAATATTTGGGGTAAAATTATTTAATCTGCTTGTCATTTACAAAATAGAATTTCGTACAAGAAAGTTGAAAAAATTCTTTATGGATTGGAGAAAGGTTATCTCCCAAACTTCAAATATTTGAAAGTGTAGAGGTGTCTTGCCAAAGTTATGCTGCCTGACTCTAAAAAAAAAATTGGTCCAAGACTTCTAATTATATGTTTATTGATTATGCTAACAATAATGTTGCATATAGACTTTTTGTACTCAATAGTGATGTACTTGAACTTGATACTATAGTTGAAATGAAAAATAATGAATTTTTGAATTTTTTTTCCTTTAAAACGTGATAATATTTCTTATGCCCATGCTTTTGAAAAAGAAATTATTTCTGGTTTTCAAAATGTTTCCGAAAGTGAGGAATTGAGGAGAAGTAAAAGATCAAGAGTAGAAAAATTCTTTGATAATGATTTTGATACTTATATTGTCGATAATGATCCTTTAATTTTTTCTGAAGCTTTTTCTTCTCCTCTATGCACCTCTTTGGAAAGAAGCTATTAAATCTGAAATAAATTTATTTTACAAAATAATACTTGAGAATTAGTTGATTTACCCTCGGGAGCTAAACCATTGATTGTAAATTGATTTTAAAAAAGAAATATTATCCTGATGGTTCTATTGATAATTATAAAGCTAAACTTGTTGCTAAAAGTTTTACTCAAATATAAAATATTGATTATTTTGTTACTTATGCTCCAGTAACAAGAATTTTCTTTATTCGTGTTTTATTTGCTTTGACATCCATTCATAAATTGTTTATTTACCAAATGTATGTTAAAACTGCATTTTTAAAAGGTGATTTAAAGGAGAAAATTTATATGGAGCAACCTGAAGGTTGTGTAGTAGCAGGTCAAGAAAATAAAATTTGTAAACTAATTAAGTTTTTTATTTAATCTGAAACAAGTTCCTAAGTAATTGAATAAGAAATTTGATCATGTTTTATTACATAGCGATTTTACATGTGGTGAAGTAGATAAATTTGTTTATCAAAGATTGTTGATGGTTATTGTATTATTATATGCTTTTATGTGGATGACATGTTTATTTTTGGTTTTAGTCTTGATATAACAAATGAGACAAAAGCCTTTTTTATATTTTAATTTCGACATGAAAGACATGACAGAAGCAAGTATTATTTAGACATAAAAATAATTAGAGATCATGATGATTTGATTTTAACTAACGAAGATTATGTATAAACAATTCTTAAAAAATTGAAAATTTTGATGCGGTAGCTGTGAGCACTACTTTTGATGCTAATTGTCATTTAAAAAAGAATCATGAATAAGCTTTCTCAAAATAGATATGCTCAAATAATTGACAGTCTAATGCTTTGATGAATTTTACTAGACCTGATATAGCTTATGTTGTGTGTAGATTGAGTAGATATACTCATAATCCTAATAATGATCATTGAAATGCATTGATAAGACTTTTGAAATATTTGAGAGGTAGCATATATTATCGTATTAAATATAGTAGATTTTCCATTGCACTTGAAAGATACAATGATGCTTACTGAATCTTTAATTTAGATGAGACAAAATCTACTAGTGGTTTTGTGTTTATCCCTAGTGAGGGCACCATAACATGAAAATCAGCCAGATAAACAATGATTGTTGTTGATACCCAATTTTGGCTCTATGTGTCCAAAATTAACGTTTTTAGGCTTTCTGATCGTTAAAGGACACAAAATATATTTTTCACATATTTTTATAATTTTTAACATATTATTGATAATCATCATTATTTTAGATTTTTTAAAAATCTATTATCATATTTTAACTTTCATAATTTATTGATAATTATTCTTAATTTCGTAAATTTTAAAATTTTATCAGTTTATTATTATTTTAATATTTTTGCACATACATCTGCATACGTACATAACACAACACTACAATTTTTTTTACATATTATAATTCTAACTTTTATTGTTTATAGCATAATACATTTTTTTATAGTTAATTATATTTGCTGTTTGTATTTTTCTGTAATTATATGCCAATATTCATATTTTTGTACCTTATTTAATTCACTCTACAAGTGATAATGTCGGCTCGATTGCTTTTTATAAACAGAGAAACAAATTAATCAAGTTAAGGTTTCATCACTTTTTAAAATTTGACACTTGAGGTGATAGGTTGAACTGTACATCCATTGAATAAATAATATTTACACATTGATTTAAAGGGTGAAAAATGCATTGGACAATATGTCATGGGTTAACTCATGTATTAAGGGAACAAGAAGGGTTATTTTTTTTATTTTATGGATAAAGAGATAGGTTAATGTTTTATATAAATAAGGAGAGGGGTTATTTCTTTTAATTATTCTAATTATACAAAATAAAATACACACACCATACATACACCCACAAATCAGACTTTTAATTTTCTCTCAAAACTCACGTTACTCTCTCCTCTCCCCCTTTCTCCCCACTGCCGCCAATAGTCATGATCAGCCGACGAGCACCACCAAACACCCCTGTCTCTTTTTTCTTCTTCCCTTTCCCTATTTTACAGCCGTCTCCTTGGGATTAATGGTCAGCGAACGCCAACCGCTCCACCAGCTATCACTGATGCCCTCCTCCTCTATTCTTTTCTCTCATTTTTTATATTCTCCGCGGCTGTCTCGTCGGAGGTGATGACTAGCGAGCACCAGCGAGCTATCCCTCCCTCTAATTCGATTGAAAATAATGACCTACACCAAAATGGTCCAGATCTGTGGTTGAAGTTACATGTTTTCCGACATTGCTCTGGCGAGATCCGTTAAAGCAACTCCACTTACATTACGTAGCCAATTTATTGTCTCTGTTGGATTGGTTTTCTTACGTTTTTTTTATGTTCAATGTTACTTGTACATATTTGGCAAACTTGTGAATTTTTCGGTGAGCCTTATGATGCCGGACAATTTTTATGTTTGATTCCTATTTTTGACACCCTCATTATTATATTATTTGTTAGAAAATTTAACATGATTTATTTCATGATGAGGTTGCTACAGTTGCGCTATTATTGTACTACCACTAACTGTTTTGGGCAAGTTCATTCCTTTTTCTTTATTGATTTTGATTTTGTGACTGATAACGAATAGAGTCTACACTACTTGGCCAATGAAGAAATTTTTCGTCGATTTTCGAGGTCTTCACAAATAAAAGACAGATATTAAGTATATAAATATGTAATAAAATAAATATTTTGGACAATGATAAAATTGTTATAATTTTTTAAACTTTATCTGAGCCTGCTTTTTTAATAAAAAATATATTTTTAAATATATATGCACACATATTTGTTCAATTTATTTTGATAGTTATGTATTTGTTACTAACATTTTTATTTGGGTGTTCGTACAGGTTCTCAAAAATACTTGTCCAAAAGGACACTCAAAAGAAGAGTTCGAGTTTTTATATTTGTATTTTTACATTCTTGCAATTGTACAAATATTATTATAGTGAAAACTTTATTTTTGGAATTTTGGGCGGGATAATCTTTATTTACGCAATCCTCACCACGCGTTACACAATTTTAATGTAACACACCAGAATCTGATCCTGAGACATCACACGATGTTCAAGGCTATGAGTAGCCCCAAGCTAATCCTTTAAGCCTGCTACTAGGTCTGAACCTTACTTCAAGATAAACTAGTTAAGAAATAATGCTATATCATACCAAAATTGGACTGAATAAACCGAAGGTACTATCTAAATAGCAAATACTGAAAGTCTGTAAATAAACTCGTAGTCCGACAAGCCTCTACTGCTAAGAAACTAGAGAGTCATTGGGACAGACTCCTAACTAACTCAGACTAAACTGAAAACAATAAATCAATTGCTATGAAAGCTGTAAATCTAAAGAAGTAGGCCCTCGAATCATGAGGACTCACCAACTGTGGGAGCATAGATAGAGATGCTCGAACTACTCACGCTAGTGATACTGAGCACCTGAACCTACATTATAAGACAATGTAGCACATAAACATATATGTGGATCAGTACTTTGAGGATGTACTGAGTATATGAGGGTGTAATGCATAAGTAAGACATCATCATAATTAGAAAGTAAATGCATATTGGATGTATATGACTCATATAAGCTTGATTATCTAAAATATAGAAACATAAAATCATGTATAACAAATCATACTTGTAAATCTAGTGAGTCATAATACTTAGTCCTATAAAAGCTTTTCTATCATTCTTTTCTTTTGAAACATAGAGGCTTTGGGAGCTTTGCAAATCTTGGAACTTTGGAAACTTCTTCTAACCGACATAAACCATGTGAGCTGACATGGAGTACAACGTCTTTCCCACGTTGGGGAGAGCTGTTCTGTTCTTGCCATCGGAATACAACCTTAACTTAAGTGATCACTATCTTAGCCCACTATGGGCGTTTGAAACCTACGGTGGCTCGTAGTTCTGGAGCATGAGACCTTGGAATTATACCCGGGCACAAGGATGAAAGGTTTATCCTTGTTCAAAACCTCACATACCTTAGATGATGAACTAGATGAACAATTTTTCTTTTGAGATTCTATTTGTGCTCTTGAATGATGATTATTGGAATTATTGAATTGGGAACTTTGAATCTTGAACTGATTTGGGAAAAGAATGGTGAAATCTTGGGGATTCTTGAGGTTGAATGTTGAAGCGTAGGGTTTTTCTTAAGAGAAATATTGATGAATATAAGCATAAAATGCTTGTAATAGGCTTAAATCTTGTGTTTGGATGGAATTGGAGGCTTGAAAATTGTCCAAAATACCCTTTTTAAACTCCTAAACGAAATTAAAAAAAATGAACTGGGGTCCCAATTTGATTGGCCACTGCGACGCGTCACTATTGCGGTGGCTCACTGGAATTTTACAAATGGGAAATTGGGGGTCTCCGTAATGTGGAGCTATCACCTTGTCCCACTGTATTTTGACAATTAGGACCTGGAACTTCAACGCGATGCGCCATCATTGCGGTGCCCTATAGAGATGCCATTTTAGCCTTCGGCGCGACGCACCACTATATCGTTGGACTACTAGAAATTGACAAATAGAAAAATGGACCTCTTTGCGATGCACTAATATCGCAGAGGTCCACTGTAAATGAAGAATTTAACCACCTCCGCGACGCGGTGACTATCCAGGTGGTACACTGCCAACTAAAAATGCTTTAACTCCTCAATAGAGTGTCAGAATTAGGAGAATTTGGTACCGATGGAAAGCTTATTCAATTTCCCACACAATGAAAAGTTGAAATCTAGAAAATTCTATATGAAACAAATATTAGTTATTTTGGAAGATATTTCTTAACATTCTAGGAATGAATTTAAGCTAGAAAAATTCGAGGTATTACATTTAGGCCATTAATATTTTAGTCTATTAGGATATTCTTTGTTTACGAATTATGTAGAATCTATAAATCATGTTTGGTACGAAATTGGCTTGCTTAGGATCTGTGAAGTTCGAGTAGAAGTCAAAGATAAATGATGAGGATCGAGTTCAAAGATCAAGACTCTGGTGGAGTGAACGAATGAGTGAGTGATGAGGCCATACTATCAGGCAAGCACCGCGCCAATTGAAAAACAATTGAGTAGGTGTAAAATGGAGCTTCGTGATCTGGAAATTAAGGTGTACTCGACACTGCGACACTATCAAGTTCGCATCGCGTATGAACAAACTACTTGGCTTAGTTTGGGTTTAAAGGTATATTTTATCTATAGATAATTATATGTTAGTGATATAGATAGTTGATTAACTCAGTATTCAAGGGTTACATCAAATTTTGGAAGGCCACAACATGATATAAGTGACCTCTGTGCTTGATAACATGATGGAAATGAGAGAGTGAGATGGTTAGAAGAGAATATGTGCAGATGCACCTGTAAGAATTCGTGAGAGGTTGACTGCAATAAGTTTTAGGAGAGGTAGGTCTAAAAAGAACTGGAAACGTGATTAGACATAACATATCAATGACATGACCTAAGATAGGAAGATTTGTAGGTTGAGAATTAGCGTAGAAGGGTAGTAGGTAACAGAGTGTTGTCGTACTTTGGTGTAGGAGAGGTGGGGGGGCTAGTCTCCTAATTAAGTACTCTCCTCATTTCAATTCGATTATCTTAATTTTCTTTTTATGTCCATTTAAAAAAAATCTCTTTCCATTTTGGTAACTCTTTAATTCTAACTGGTCAAATAACATATTAAATAAAACAAGTGTAAAGGACATATGATGCATTCTACATATTTTTAGTTTAACTAGTTTAGAATACGTGTGTTGCACGTGAGTTTTAACTGATCATCATCAAGACATTACTCTTAATATAATGTAAAATAAAATTTTGAATTTAAATATTTAGAAATCCTAACTAATTAAACTAATAATATTCATAATTTAGAACGGAAAAATATTATTATAAATAAATTAAAAGTATAAAGATACATATATATGTTACTGTACTTGAAAAAACCTATTTGTGGCCTCCATACCCTCCTATCAATGGACATGTATAAAAAAGAATCACAAATTTATGAAAACAAATATACGAAGGACATGCAACAATGTTAGAGTTAAATTAAATATAAAAGCTACTACATTACAAAAAATATGATTCATAAATCAAAAGAATTTAACCTTCTACCCTAATTCATGATGTCCATACCATCCTATCTAATGCACCTATGTAAAAAAGAATCACAAATTTCGAAAAATAAATATACTGCAAGCATGCAACAACATGTTAGAACTAAATTGAAGACATTAAAAAAAACATGATCATAAATCAAAAAGAATTCAACCTTCTATCCTAATACGCAACCTACATTTCTTTCTACCTAATGAACCTGTATAAAAAAAGAATCACAAATTTCTTAAAACAAATTTACTACGAACATGCAACAACGTTACAATTTAATTGTACATAAAAGCTACAATATTACAAAAAATGATGATTCATAAAGCGAAAAGAATTTAACCTTCTATCCTAATTCGTGACATCTATACCCATGTGGTTAACATAATCAAAACTAAATTTCACATAAAAGCCACGTCATTAAAAAAATGATTCATAAATCAAAAAGAATTTAGCCATCTAGCCTAATCCATGATATCCATATTCCATACCATTGTAAATCATAAATTTCTAAAAAAAAAAAATATGATGGACATGCAACAATATTAGAACTGAATTGCATATAAAAGACATTTAAAAAAACATGCAACAATAAAACTATAATAAAAAAGGCATAATATTTAAAATTTTAACTAATATTAAAAACACAAAATTTATTGAAAGAATAATATTTTTTTCTAATGTTATTCTATTATTTGTTTGGGGGGGGGGGGGGGGGAGGAGGGGAATGCTCAATATATAGAAATCCAAAAAATTTTACTTTTCAAGAAAAAAATGATCAAACATGGAAGAAATCTTTTCTAATAAGGAAAAGACTCATAAATCAAAAGTCATACTTGTTTTTCCTTTTTTTCTTTTTAGTCGAGTACTACTACAATTCTGCTTGTTTAGCCTTTTTGGGGGGTGGGGGTGGGGGTGGGGGTCATGCACTACTACTTTTCTATTTTTTTTTTTTGGTTGTGTATTACCAATTTACCATTAACCTAATACTTGTTTTCTTTTTCCTTTTTTGAAGTGTGACTTTTTATTTTTACTAAATATAATCAAATAGTAAATTTTGAAAAAAGTAAAAAGTCAATTTTGTCTATTGCGAAGACTTTAGTGAAGGACAAAAAAATCAAACAACAATTCTAAAACCCTTCACACTTTCAGTATAACTAGTTTAACCGCACGTGTAACCTTTGATTATTTAAAAGTAAATGATTTTATCTATTATGAAGATTTTTAATGAAGTGCAAAAAGTTCAAATCACTTGTCAAAATCTTTCCTACTTTAATATCTACATTTATATCTATATCTATACTACCTTAAAAGCACCAACTCAAAAAACTTAAAGTGAAATTACTAAAATGCCCTTCTTAACTCTAAAACATAATTAAGTACTTTATGAAAACACACACCACTCTGCCGCATAAATATTACCAACCAGCACTTCAATACAACCGATGTGCCCCTTCAAAGTTCAAAGTAACACTGCTTTAGATCCCTATTTCAATTTATAACGTATCTTTTTCGTTCACAAACTATACACTCTGTACATGTCTATCATATAAAATTTTCAGAGTCTTCTTCTCCAGACAATCTATTGTGTATCATTTGGGGTAATGAACAACCTTTTTTCTGGAACTGACGTATGTGAAACGTCAAAAACTCAAAGCATATGGGGTGCTTGATGAGAAGCTATACGAGCCTGTTCAAAGAAGAAGAATCTCAATATTTCCATATCTATTCAGGTGCTCTGATGAAGATAGTGAAAGAAATGGATGGCCGGTACCATAGAAATCTATTTATGAGGTATTCATGACTTGCATGCATCTCAAATAACTCTTACTGATGGTGCTATTAACTACATCTCACTGTCATGCCATCTTTTGGATTAGAAAACGACTTATTCTTTTCATGTATAGAGAAGAATTAGATTAGCATAACATTATCTTGTCACAACTGGTGTAGAGAGGGAAAAACTCATCCTCTGCTATGTGAACTTTCGTATTCTATGGTATGGATTCTTTTATTATAGACTTATTGGTGAACGATAGAGGTAACACAAATGTTGCACAGAAAGCCACTTAAGTAATCTTTTATTTACTTTTATCATATCTGAATTAGATGCTTTTGTGGAGTTTATACATTTTAAACATCAGTTTAGTTTTCACCAATTAAATTATGATAGAGAGGACTTAGATTTTAGTAGAATGCATAACATCCAATTGTTTTCATCAAAGAAGCGATCTCAGTATTGATAGAACCCCTGTCAATTGGTGTCCGTTTAAACCATAGAAATCATAAAATCTTCCTAAACTATGAATAAATAATTTATGCCCTAACTTGGATATAGCAAAATGGGCGGAAAAGTTAATGCATAGGTAGGTAATAGTATGACGCTGCAAGAACATAATAGCAATCTAAGACTGGCATGAGAATAGTTATCCCACATATTCCATCATTATGATATAAATAGTGGAATAGATTAACTAATATCTCTAAAGGAACACTGAATTTCACATTCCTGCATTTTATCTCATGATTATTATTCGTTATCCCTCATAAAAAATGAAAGGTTAACATATAAACTTGAGAGACCAAACACGCAATTATGGTTTTACTTGATCAGAAGTATCCATAATATCCTAGGATATATCAGATTTAGATTATCAAAGTTAGAAAAACAATGAGATCATTGAATTTTTCCTCTTTATCAGAGAACATGCTATATTAATTTAGGAGATATGTAATTCCATAAACATATATTAGTTGCAGTCTCAATTTCTTTTCAAGTTTAATACAAGAATATGCCCATCTCTTATACTCATTATATCCTATCTTGGAGTGGTAAAGGATGAATTCACTAAAATAAGTTTGAAGGACCTCTTTCATGACTGAAACTTAGATGGGGAGTTATATAGATCGATAAACTACAGGGAGTTGTTCCATAACTTCTGAGTAGAAGTTATTGGAATATTATAAGAGATCTATTTATTTATAGAAGAATTGAAGAAAAAAACAAGGAAAATTAACTGTAATAAGCTATAACCTCACTTTTTGGGTTTAAAACGAAAGTTAGGCTATGAATTCAACCTTCGTTGTCGATACTAAGACTTTTGAAGATAAGAAAATAGCACATTGAAGATGATATATCTGCTCTCATTTGTTAGCAAGTTGTTCAGCTTGTTTATTGTTTTTCTGAAGCTATCTTGTTTTGCATTTGTGCCATCTGCATACTTATGAAAAAAATATCTGCAACATCCCATAAAAATCCAAATTTCATCCTTACCCTTTTAATTGAACTAAGAAAGTCTGATTTAATGCTTACCTGAGTAATCCTTTTTCAAGAGACTATTTCTTTATCTTCTTATTAGAAAAGATCAAATTAGAAAGACAATTTATTCTCCTATTTTATTAGAGTTGCAATAGGTAGCAACCTTTTGTAGTTGATGTTTAGAAAAGAAAATTATTTCTACACAAATTAAAACATTCTAAATTGCTTCCTGAAGCCTGAAGATGCTCCATATCTAACCAAAAATGGCGAGATTTGATAGCACCCAATGCAATTAGAATCTTAACCAACAACCCCTGCAAAAGTCAGAAATGAATAGCTTTATTGCATCAGTGATGGTAAAAATATATTTTGGTCAAGTAAATCATTGAATGGATGGAGGTTTTCTTATAAAACAACAAAATGAAGAACAAATACCTCATTTTTGAGAAGTTAAAAGAACTTAAATAGTAATCACATGCAAGTCAAGAGGAATTCTAATAGGATGCAATTTTTTATTGGTGTTTTTTTTTCTTTGCTTGATGACATGCGGGCTAGGAGGACACCTTTTTCTTGGATAACCTATAAATTTCGAGAGCTAGTGGTTTTGATTTGAAACTCAGCAAAAATAATGTTAAAATCCTTTCACTTTCAATTGTTTGAACAAATAAAACGTGACATCCCAAGTGCAGGACCAATCTGCATGCCTTTTTGTCTCAATATTTTGACATCTTGCTATCAAAATAATGAAACCAAGTCCTTTATATCTCGAAATCATTTTCCCAAGCTATTAATATACCTTGAAGTATATAGATATTCCAGTGTCCTTTGTTGTGTTTTGATTCCATTACAAATTTGTACATACATGTAGAGGATAGTACAAGATTTGGCACGAGGAAAAAATAAAAAGATTTGTTTCCATCCTAAGCTAACAAGCAAAATCTATGCCCACTGTCCATGTCACTCCCACCAAGACGCAGTGAGGAACCAACATGAGAGGAACTCAATAAGTATTGCTTATTGTTCAAAATAAGCAGAAACTTATGCATAGGTGAAACCAAATTTGAAATAAGTCGAGTCTTATCTTATCATTTGCCAATTGAGTTTTAACACGCCTTTGTATACTTGTTAAGTTATGAGTGTCAACCTTCTTATTTCGTTAATTTGATTTATACTAGAGCTACACATGGTGTAGATAAAATATGAGATATACAATGATGATTATCCATCAACGAAATATTTGTGAAATCTTAAAAAAGAATTTGCTAGCAGAAATAAAATGTCTTGATTAAGATATTAGTGTTATTTGATACCAAAATATCTTTACGTATAAGTATAGCAAATCCAAAATTCTATTTACAGAGTTTGTATTTTTATGATGACATAAATGTTCATATGACCACACAACTCGAGCAATACGTAAACCATTATCATCTATTGTTATTGAAATTGTAGGATGTCGATTAATTATTCAAAATGGCTTATTGAAATGAAAATATTCATAATAATTTTAAGAAGTATTATGTGAAGAATAACGTTTATATCAATGTATTAGGTGTGATACAATTCATTGCATATTTGTACTTCAAATAAAGGAAATGCATCCACTGAAGCTTTGATTGTTAATCTGCATAGTTTTAGACAATGTCCAATCATCTTGACCTCGACAAATTTACCATTACGACGATCCACATTGATCATATTTGAAATTTTGTATTGCATCTTTTCATGTATAATTACTCATAACATTCTTATTTTAATAATACTGGTATTAGTTTATTAATTATCATATGATACATGACTTGACGTACACGTGCAACGCACGTGTCGAGAAACTAGTAATAATATAAATATAAAAATATATTTTAGTGTAAGCACATATATATTTTACCATCAGAGTTTCAAGTAGTTGATGAATCATCACTTTTGTATTTGCAATACCTCTTTCCCTTGCTGCCAGAAGGTAAGAGAGATGTATCAATTCAAACCATATTTGTGTTACAATTATTTTTTATTTTTTTTAATTCTGCAATATTTAAAATCTTTCCTTAATTTAAAAATATTTACAAAATCATTGATTACATACTTCTTACGTACTTAAAACTTTTAAAAATTTAGTACTTCTTAAAATTTTCCTATTCTGATGCTTTTATATCTATTTTTAAATTTTTTAAATCTTCTTAAAATCAAATATGGTTGATTTAAAATTCTTAAACTAATGAAAAATAATTTTTTTGTATTGATCCCTGCATCCATAGAAAAATGATTGGTTTTGAGTGAAACTACTCCGTGTTGACCTCCTTCACTCCTTGGTTTGCTCCTCACCATCTTTCAGGTGCTCCGTCATGTTGGTACCTCCACCCCGACTCCCTGTTCCAATAGACGCCTAGGCAATCACTAAGTAAAAGATTTGTACAGATTTTTGAAAGTAGTCTTAATTTTATAAAATAGTTTTGAAAGTTTCTGTAAAAGCTTTAGAAAATCTCTGCCAGTCATGTCATGTACTAGCTCAACGAACGTCTTTCTCTTGGTTTTGATTATATCTGATGGAGGATTTCCAAAACTCATCATCATTGTTGGAGGGTTCTTCAAATAGTTCTATCATAGCCGTAGATTGAGTCTACCTAGACTTTGTCGCAGCTGGTGACTTCAAAAGTTTGACTTTGACCTCTAGTGCTGGGGAATTTGAAATATATTCCAATGTTTGGTGGAAATTTTGAGGCCTTCTTCAAAATTTTCTACCCCAGTTTAAAGTTGTTTAATATGATATCAACTCGAGAGGATTCAAAGTCTTTGTTGGTCTTCGTTCTCTTTGTTGGATGATGATCTTCCTCTTGTGAATTTTTGAGATTCCTTCTAAAAAAGTTTTCCCTAGTTTCCTTTTCCTTGGGTTACATGACCGAGCCGTTGGGGCACCTACATATCTCATTGAAGCAGGAATCGGGTTAAAAGTAGTTTACGAATACACTAAGGGTATATGGAAAAATCTAATGGGTTGACCAAAGATGACATCGCCGCCTACGTATCCCTTTTTTGGGAATTCAGTTCATCACGTAATTATACATGAAAAGAAAGTATAAATTTTTGTAAGGGGTTGATCGAACCCGACATAGGCCACCTACATATCCCTTTCTTGGGAATTCAGGTCAAACATAGTTCATAAATAAAAGGAAAGGGATTCTAGGCAATTACACATCATAAAATAGATACTATCATAAAGGTGATTTCAAATAAGCCAAGGAAACCAAAACTAAAACATCCTTCAAACAAAGTATCTCTTTACCGCATCGAAATTGATTAGTTTGGTCCACTCTTTACCATCCATCTCAGGTATGATTAGGGCTTTTCCAGGCTGGGCATCTCTCGATTTTCAAATTTTTCTATATCTTTCACTAATCGCTCCTCATTAACTTCTTTCCAATCATCATCATTCCTCTCATTTAGTTCATCTAAGCTTTGACATGACATGACATTGACAAGTTTTAAGTTACTGTTACTGTAATAAACAAACAAACCAAGTTAGACGATAATAAAATAGTAAAATATACTAATATAATGGTGTTTCAAAATAATTTTTAAAATAAAGGGAGGCCTTTTCATTGAAATTTTGGAAGATAATTACAAACTATGGCTCATGACCCGCGCAAATTTGGGCCTATGCTTTTTTAAAAGCAGTAAACACGAAAAGAAAATTTAAGACATAAAAGGGTGGATCATAGAGCCTCCTCCAAATCATCACCGATTTTTAAAACTACTAGTAATTGCCCTTTCATCTTTCATGATGGGTGATGGGTTATGAGTGGAGTGAAGGTACAGTTTTATAAAACCTCTCCTAGTGTAACCTTCTTCACCTCACTAGACTTCAGGAAATCTTCTGGTACAACATTGCATCCTTCGAATAGATCTCCTATCCCATCCCCTAGACCATCATCATTTGATATCTCACGCACGAAAAATGACTGGTACAGGAGCGACAAGGGCCTAGGCAGACTTGCCTTTGTCTTATCCTTAAACTTATCCTCCTCTGTCGGCTGGTATCCTAACCCATACTTAGATGCTTTCTCTGGGACCATAATAGGCTCAATAATTTCTTATAAATCCTTACTCAAGCCCCAACCAAGCTCGAACCCACTTCTTAACATCATAGTCGCAATCATTTTGTAAACAGAAGACATTGGAGCTTTGGGCGTCAAATCTTTCTTCGCAACACTTACAATTTCCATTGTATAAGAACTACTACCCTTTGAGATAACTTCAATCACCGTCACACAAATATTGGGATGATTCGCGTGGTTTCCTTTCCCTTAGATGACTATTTTATGATCCTTCCAAATAAACTTCAATAACTGATGGAGGGTCGATGAAACTGACTTTGCACCATGGATCCATGGTTTTCCTAATAGCAGGTTGTAACTAGGATGAATATCCATAACATGAAATTTAGCCTTGAATTCAGTAGGTCCCATCTGGATTTACAAGTCAATTTCACCTATGGTATCTCTCTGCCCTCCATTAAATGCCTTCACATTTACATGGCTTTGTAAACTTTTCTCTAAATCATAGCCCATTTGAACCAATGCCGAAAGAGGACAAATGTTCAAACCTGATCTGTCATCTATCAATACCCGATTAATTACACAGTCCTGACAAATGACAATGACGTGCGAGGCTTTATTATACATCACTCCCTTAAATAATAACTCTCTGTCACTGAATGATATGCGATGACTTCCCATAATATTTCTTATCATTGCAGCTAAATTCTCAACACTTGTGCTTGTGGGGATATATGCTTCGTCCAGGACCTTCAATAACGTTTGTCGGTGGTATTGGAAACTCATTAATAGTTTCAAAATAAAAATCTGGGTCGGAGTCTTCCCTAAATGCATGAAAATTGAGTAGTCTTTCGGTTGCATATGCCTCCAAAATTCCTCGGCCTCCCCTTCAATGATTGGCCTTTTCTATGAATCCTTCCTATTTGTCAAATCTTTAGGAATATTGCATTGTCCAAACCATGTCATCCCTTGGTCGGCAGCGGTCTCTACAATAAACTCTTTCCTAGGCGAAAGAGTGTAAACCTGAGTTGGGGCCATCATTGCTATAAATGGGAGCTTCTCATTAACACTTAAGATAGCTATGACTCTCTTATTTTTCTCCACCTCTTCCATCCTTTTGAACTTTTCTGAATTCACCTTAGTAATAGTCTTGCTAGATACCCATTCGCCCTCTATTTAAATCATATTGAATGCAGCTCCCCCATGATTAGGAAATGGGTTACTGTTAATATTTGGTGCCAGCGACTGAAACTTGATGACCTTCTGATCAATCAAATCTTGAATTTTATGCTTTAAGCTAACACAATCCTCGGTACTGTGCCCCGCCGCTCCCGAATAATAAGCATAATTTTGATCAGCATGATAAAATCGGGAGTTGGTATTAATAAGTTTTGGTTGGATAGGCTGTAAATGACCGACATCCTTCAATTTTCCAAAGAGCTGGGTGCGACTTTCGACCAGCGGTGTGAAGTTTTGGGGAGGTCTTTTTTTGAGGTTTGGACATTGGGGGTTATAATGGTTCTGATTAGAAGGAGGAGGTACTTGATGATAATTTGGAGGCACTCGAGCATTTGTTCGATTATTTGGAAGGGTGGCTTGAACATGAGGCTAATAATTAGGCTGCGAAACTTGGTATTGGGGTAAAATATTTGGCTGTGGATCTTGGTATTGGGATTGGATATTTAGAAGTGGAGCTTGGTACTGGGATTGAATATTTGGAAGTGGAGTTTAGTACTGGGGTTGGGTGTAGAATACATGCTAAAAGTTTGGAGACGGCGAAGGGGAGAGAATGTTCCTAGGCTTGAATCTCTTCTTCAACCTAGCAACAGAATCAGCAGAGATCGCACCTACATCTTTTTTTTTCTTCTTTGGAAACATAGAAGTCCCAGACGATGTTGGAATTTTGACAATCTTTCCTGTTTGAATGCCTTTCTTTAGCGATTTCCCAATTTTCACAAAATCTACAAAAGTTTCCATGACAACGATACCATCCTAGTATAATATTCTCCTTCCTGAGCGCTTGAGAACACATACACCATCTCATCCTCAGACATGGGAGGTTGTACCTTGGTCGCTTCTTTTCTTCAACGAAAGGCATAGTCTCGAAAACACTCATCATTCTTCTGCTTGATTTGGTCTAATGAGTATCGGTTAGGACTATTTAATATTAAACACAAACCTATCAAGGAAACCTTTAGCCAATGCCCTCCAACTAGTCTATCTTTTTAATTCTTGAGACGTGAACCAATCTAAGGCTTTGCCGCTTAAGCTTCGAATGAATAAGCGCATCAATAATGCCTCATTTTTTGCTACCCCTACCATTTGATCATAATACCTTCTCAGATGGGACATTGGATTTCCTGTACCATCGAACACTTCAAATTTAGGGACCTTGTATCCTTCTGGTAGGTCTACTCTAGGGTGAACACATAGATCTTCGTAACCCATACCATCAGTGTTCCCCGTCCTATAAGATTCCTTGATCCTCATAATCTCCTTATTCATAGCCAACAACTTCCTTTCATACTCGGTCCTCAACTCTTTTTCTTTTTCTCTTATGGTCTACCTCAGGATTGGGAAAAGAATTGTAGATGTCAAGGGATATGATGACATGAGTAGGATTTGGAAAAATAGCTTGATTTTGAGGATAAAAGGAGGTTGAGTGGTAGGTGGGGAGGACGTTTTGGTAATTAGAAAAGATTTGTGGAATTTGAAAGTAGTTTGGTAAAATTTGAGAGGGATTTTGTAGATTTGAAAATGAATTTTGTAGATCGGAGATGGATTTTTTAGATTTTGGGATGGATTTTGTGGATTTGGGAACGAATGTTGTAGATTTGGGAGCAAATTTTGTGGATTTGGAAGCGGGTTTTATGGATTTGAAAATGAATTTTGTGTATTTGGAGACGAATTTTGTGGGGTTAGGGATGGATTTTGTGGATGGTAAGCATCTGAGTTATTTTCTCAATTAGTGTTTTGGACAAGTTAAGGAGAAGAGATGGATGATATATTATTTGGATGGTCCTCGAGAATAGGTGTACTGAGGGGAGGGATCTGGAGTAAAGTCCTGTGTCTTCATGGAGTGGGAGCATTGCCAGTGATGGCCAAGTTTGCCGAATCTTGAGTACGATTCATCTCCTTCTGAAGCATTCCAATTTTCTCGTGAGTTCAGCAACCATCTCATTTTTCTCCGCTATGACATTGTTCCTAATGGTCAATGCATTTTCTTTATCACTTTCAGTCATGTTTGAATGATGATTAGGGGATAAGATCTTATGTGCTTTTGATTGGGTGAAGTAAGGTTGTTTTTCCAGCTTATTTCAATACAGAGTAGTTTTCTATTATCTGTAAAGTAAAATAACTCAAAGGCAGATGTGTTAGTTTTCATATGTGATAAGTAATGCAAGATACTTTACAAGAAGTAAACGCATAAAGTTGTTTGTGTCATAACCAAACTGATCCGCGGAAGTATATGGATAATTTTGTCTGTGATTCAAACAAACACACATAAACACATAAGACAATTATATCACATAAAAACACAATGCGTGTCCTGATTGCGGTGACCCTTTTGAGCCAAGGGTTTAGGCCTAACGAATTTTGAAGAAAATATCTACCCTTTTAAAGCTAATCCATTATCCCCCAACTTTCATAGATATGCAAAAGGGCATAAATGCCTACAAAATATAGCATAAGAGGGGTACAATCTTTAGGGAAAAGAAAGATAACATGAAAGAAAGAACAATGTCCTGCGCAGGGGATAGGAAATACTAGTTCTAATTAACTCAGAGTCAATAGATGCAGGGAAAGTTTTCTAATGGTCCCAATACCCTTTCGGGTATTGGGTCATCCTAGGCTCATGCCTAAAAGAGGGTTTTGGTTTAGCTCTATCCTAGGTGTCTAGAGTGTGTTTGGACACAGGTTCCTAAGCGAACAACTTGAGTTTAGAAACACGATCAACCTCCGACCGCCTAATGTGCTGATAAACTGTCGTATTTCCAACATTTGATTTGGAGTTGAACAATAGGGGTCGGGATATTCGCGAAACCCCAAAACAATTTAATAATCAATGAAGGACCATGCCATGAAATGCAATAATTAAATTCCGCTAACCTGAAACACATAAATATGTATGTAATTTAAACAGTTAGTCAAAAGATGAAATCAAACATTTGGTTAGAACCTAGTTAAATGTCCCCTGTGGAGTCGCCATTTCTGTTTTGCAAAAATTTTGACTTTTAGAGTCGCCACTTAATTTATTTGAAAAAGAATTAACAAAACCTTTGAAAGTTACTTAAATGATCCAAAACAAAAAAATCATTTAACTTTGAAGATTCTGAGTAAGCGGTTCCTATTAATACTCTTGGAAGGTTGTTAAGGCACCAAGAGTATCTGCTAATTTGCGTTATCCAAACTGTTTGAAAATATATTTTGGCTAACTTCAAAAAGAAAGATTAATTGTTGAAAAGTAATTGATATAAGGAAAAGACTTGTGTAAAATATATTTGGACGACTTAGTAGGGATTTTAACTAAGTCCAAACAAATTAATAACAAAGCATGTAAAAGAGGAAGGGGAGAAAATAAAAGACTTAGGCCATTGGGCCAAAATCAATAGACTCTGTCCTAATCTAATTGGCAGTTTGGCCTACTTGCACCTGTCCTATTTTATGAAAAAATTACAGCAAGTAGCATACTCAACACTATAATTACAATAAATAGCAATACTTTTGTAAAATTACAGTTTATAACAAAAGTAACATTATTTTACTCATTAACTAGGCAAGTGTATGTTTTACTCTCACTACTTTACATTTTCCTATTTTCACTCAACTATTTCACCTCCCCCAAATATAGCATATCTTTTACCCCTTTTTTTTCATCTTATTTTTTTTATCATTTTATTTTTTTATTTTATTTTATTTTATTTTTTTTATTTTCACTTTATTTTGTCTCTTCTATTTCTCTTCTTTTTTTCTTCTTTTTTTTTTCTTTTTCATATTTGAAGATAATGATCTTCAAGATTTCAAAATAAAACATCATTACTGTCTTTCACCCTCTTATATCTCTACCTTTTTTTCCTTGTTAGTTTTTTTCAGCTTATTTTTTTATCATTTTATTATTTTATTTTGATTTTTTTTATTTTTTTCTTTCCACTTTATTTTCTCTATTCTATTTTTTTTTTATTTTTTTCGCTTCTCATATCTTTTTTTTCTTTTTCTATTTTCGTTTTCTTCTTCTTTTTCCTATTTTATTTTGTTTCATTTTTTCTTTTATTTTTACACTTCTATTTATCATTCTTTTTGTTTTCTTTTTCACTTCTCTTTTTTTCATTTTTTTCTTTTTATACTTTTGTTTTTTTTTTCCTTTTTGACTCTTATATCTCTAATTTTTATTTTGAAAAGACAAATATGTATATCACATATACATATTCAAAAAATATACAAATTGCATAGCCATACAAATTTGGATGTGTATTTACAGTACAAAACATACATATGTATTTACGAAATACATATCATATTCATATTAAACAGTAACAAACATAATTATACTATATATCTTCATATGTATTTGCAAAATACAAAGGTGACTCATATAAAATAAGTATATACATATGGATCAGGTATGTATTCTGTAAATATATGTGCAGAGCTATATGTATTTTATACGGTGTTGGATTTGTCTTTGAACTGTACCTACTATGTCATTTTAGAGGGTAAGATATGTACTTATTTGTTTCCTTTTACTCTTTAAGATATGTATCATGTATTTTTTTATTACCTAAATGTATAAATTATCATTTTTGTTATAGAAATTTTGTGTCCTGTATATATATATATATACATATGAAGTCAGATATGTATTTCTATAAATACATATGCAGATATATATTTATGTTTTTTACCGTAAATACATATGCAGATCTGTATGTCTATTTATTTTGTATATTTTTTGAATATGTATATATGATATAGATATTTGTCTTTTAAAAATAAAAGATAGAGATAGAATACTAAAAAAATAGAAAAAAATAGAAAAACAAAAATGAAAAATAAAAATTAAAAACAAAAAAAGAAGTGAAAAAAAGGAAAAATAAAGAAGAAAGAGAAATAAAAACTAGAAATAGAAGTGTAAAAACAAAAGTGAAAAAAAGAAGAAGAAGAAAATGAAAAAAAAAGAAAATAAAAAAATAAAAAAATAAATAAATAAAAAAAAAGGAAATAAAAAGAAGAGAAGTAGAAGAGAGAAAATAAAGTGGAAAAAAATAAAAAAGAAAAAGAAGTTAAAATAAAAAAAAAAAGATAAAATAAAATGAAAAAACTAACAAGAAAAAATAGTTAGAGATATAAGAGAATGATATTTTGAATTTTTGAAGATCATGGAAATAATAATCTTCCTATTTGAGTTTGATTAGGAAAAGGAATCTACTAATTTAAATAAGAGTAATTTATGGTGGAAATTTAATTAGGTGGGATAATTATTCCTTATTTAACTCAACTAATTTGAGTAAAACAAGGGCAATAAATCTTGTTGTATATGTATTTGTATAGCAACAGTTTACTTAAATACAAAATATAATTTACAATTTTTTGTAATTATGAAACTGTTGCTATAAAAGTTACAATTAAGACTCTATAGTTGCTATTTCTGAAATTTTTCTATCTAAATATTGCGCTTTTGGCCCACTTTCACCTGTCCTAATCTAAATATTGGCCTTTCGGCCCACAACCTGTCCTAAGCTAGTTTTCGGACATTTGAGAACCAAGAACCAAAATCTACCTCACCTGTATTAAAATATAACTTTGGCTTCGAGACCCAAATGAATGAATAAATAAATGACTAAATGAATAAATAAAAAGAAGACAATAATAAAAATCAAGACTTTTCAAGTCTATTAGTGACCTCATCAATGGGTTTTAACCCATTTCCTTCTTCGTCTATCTTCTAGCACCTGCACGCCATATAGTGGACCTTGGGTTTAAACTTCGGACTTGATTCAAAGAGGTGAGCCTCATCGACCCATTACGGATGCAAGAGGAGATGAGTCCATTTGAACTCGAGATATTTTTTGCATGGAAAGAAAAGATAAAAAAAATTAATATACGCTCAAGGCATAATAGTTACATATTTCAAAGTAAAAGAAAATATCAAGAATCAATTTTTGAATTATAATGATATGCACACTTGCACACGTATAACAAGAGTGAGAGTCATTAGATAAAATGCAAAGCAAAGACATCCACTTGCATGCCTCATGATTTATGTTCATATTAAGAATGAATAAAGTTAAAAGGAAGAAGGTTATATTCAATGAACTAATGCAAGAAACAAACAACGTAAGATTGCAAAAGTAAAGGGATGAGGCAACAAGAAAAATACTCATGAATTCTAAATTGAAAAAGCATAGACACTAACCCATATAATAAAAGAAAATAAAGGTTAACTTTTCAAGAAAGAGAATCATTAAATTTCAATTAAGGCAACATTACGAAAATTCATACATTTAAATTACAACCAACATTTTATGAAAAAACATGTAACGAGCTATGCTTTATATTTCTAAGACATTGTTGATTCTCTTTTGATATTATGAATAAAAGAAAGACATGAATCAAGTCTTTATACACACAGAGAGAACATATAACAATCCGGAGTAAGAAAATAAGAATAAAAGTTTAGCATCTCTAAAAGTGAAGTATCGTTCAACAATCATACTATGCACGAGGCAAAAATATCCAAATAATTCTATTTAGCCACAAAAGTCTGAACTTTCTTATCATTTTGACAAGACAACATGAGAACAAAAGAGGAATAAACATCTTCAATGAAAAATAAAGCTAGCACTTCATCTCTTATATGAGGATTTTGAAATCCATTAGCAAGCAAATGACAAATTCTGACTTAACTAATTACTTTTTTATTAAGACAAAACAAACAATAATAACTATTTTTCCAACATAAAAGAAACAACTTTACATGCTAAAACAAACATATCCACCAACAACGATCAATTTGATTACAATTATGCCAAATCTAATAGATTGACTAAATTAAATTAAAATTCGATATGAATTAATATTTTTATAATCCCGAGTTTCTTGATTTAATAAATCAAACACATATTTATCCAAATAAATTATTTTTGAGAGTCAATTATGTTTAAATTCAGATTGTAACCATTTGGATTTATTTTCTAGAATAATATTTAATTAAAATCCGATCCAAAGAATAAATATTTAAGTAATCAAATTATATAATCTCGTATAATTGAATACGGTAATATATAATCGCTACTAAAAATAATAAAATTACGTACAAATATATTTTAAAAAAATTTATTCGGATGAAATAAATATTTTGATTTTATTAAAAATTGAAGAAGCTCGGGATTAAATTTAGTCGTGGAGAAAAAAAATTAGGTATCAACAAGTAATAGTTGGTATCAATACATGTGTTTAAAAAGTTTGGAAAAAATTATATTCATAGATAAAATAAGTCTTTAATTACTTGGCATGGTTAAGGTTTAAGATAATTACATGTAACTTACATGATTATTTGTTAGTTTTATAAATATATTAAGAAAATGGTCAAATGCCCCCCCCCCCAACCTTTACCCCAAATCCCAACTACACACTTATACTTTGTGGGGATCCTATGACCCCCTTGAACTATTTTAAAATGGAATTATTACCCCTCCGAACTATTTTAAAGTGAAATATATACCCGTCTAAAAGATCATACCCAAATTTTATTTTAATTTATGGTCTACAAGCGCTGCCACATGTCATTCCACGTAATTCCACATCATGTTACTTTTTTTTACTATAAAAAATGAATTCCATGTCATGCCACGTCATATACCATTCAATTCTTCTTCTTCTTCTTCTTCTTCTTCTTCTTCTTCTTCTTCTTCTTCTTCTTCTTCTTTAATGGCTTCTTCTTCTTCTTCAATGACTTCTTCTTCTTCTTCTTCTTCTTCTTCTTCTTCTTCTTCTTCTTCTTCTTCAATGGCATAATGAATCATATGGAATTCACACGATCGATAATCTTATCAAAATCAAATTAATAATTAATGTCCAAAAAATATTCGATTTTCATAAAATGGCGCCGCCTTCAATAGTGCAGCTTTAATGGTGCACAATTTCTAGCAATGAAACGCCGCTGGACAGTGACGACGCTGGAAAAATTCAAAATTTTGGCGACTTTAGTTTTTTCGATGAATTTCAACATTCTCAACGTCAATCAATTTTTGGGGAGCTAAGGAATGATTCTAACCCAGAAATTAATTCAAATTTTTCTATCTGAATTAGTTCAACATTCTCACTTAATTCGAAGCCATTGATGAGTTCTTGAATGCCATTGAAGAAGAAGATGAAGAAGAAGAAGAAGAAGAAGAAGAAGAAGAAATACCATTGATGAGTTCTTGGATGCCATTGAAGAAGAAGAAGAAGAAGAAATGCCATTGATGAGTTCTTGAATGACATTGAAGAAGAAGAAGAAGAAGAAGAAGAAGAAGAAGAAGAAGAAGAAGAAGAAGAAAAATTGAAGAAGAAGAAGAAGAAGAATAAAAGAAGAAGAAATGAAGAATAATTGAAGAAGAAGAAAGAAAAATAATAATTATAGAAGAAGAAGAAGAAGAAGAAGAAGAAGAAGAAGAAAGAAAGAAAGAAAGAAAAATAATAATTAAAATTATATATATTTATTTAAAGAAATATTAAAAATAAACTTTTAATAAATGAAACACATTTTCTTTAAAGAGAGTGAAACACACTATCTTGCCATGTCAGCGTTTGGGGGGGGGGGGGGGGGGTAATAATTTCATTTTAAAATAGTTTAGGGGGGTCATATGACCCTAGCAAAGTATAAGTGTGTAGTTGGGATTTGGGGTAAAGGTTGGGGGGACTTTTGACCATTTTCTCTAAATATATTTTACGTGGGCTCTCATATACAAATAATCTACTATAAGTATATAACTAATACTTTATCTCTAGGGTTTTCATCATTAACTTCTATTCATTTCATTCAATTTTTTCTGCCGCATTTTCTCATAAAGATTAAAATTTTTCAATACTAATTTTCATGGATTTCAATTTTAGGATTTTTGTTTCTGAATAATTGAAAAAGGCTGAATCTTTTTGTACTTTATATATTGGGATTTAAAGAATAAGACAACATACTTCTACTCCGATGAATACGATAAAGAAAACTAATGATTTCTGCCGCCATCGCCACTATTGCTAGTTTCACGCCGTCGTCAGATCCACCACTCAATTAGTCCAATCAGAATGACCAGTGGGGGAAAAGATGGAGAGAAGAGCGGCTGGTGGTTGAGGGAGATAGTGGTGGTGTTCACTACAGAATCATCTCAATTTTCTGACTTCATATTCAATTGAATATTTGAGATAAACCTGAATCAATTCGAGCATTTCTTAATCGTAGATGTAATGTTTCTGTTTTTATGATGCATTTTCGAAAAAATCAAATCTGGTCCATAACTTCATGGTGAAAAAGAGAAGTCTATTTATTTTTATTCGAAAAAATAATTTAGAGTCAGCAATTTATTTTAGAGTCAAAAGGTGATTGTATAAAAACTTTGAAAATAACCAGAGATTAGGTAAAGGTTTCAAGTAAATTCGGAAGAAGGTGTTAGGCACTTTCGAAAATTCACAAAGTGTGGTTCCCAACGGATTAAACTTATTTGGCTAATTTTAAATTTTTTTAAGAAACTTGAGAAAATCTTATTTAAAAGATCTTAAATTTATTTTAAAAACTTGAATTTATTTTAAAAACTTTACTTTAAAATGAAAATCATTTATTAGACTTATCCATTCATTTTATTCCAAAGTAATGAAATAAACTAGATGTCGAAGTTTTAATATAATTTTAACTTTAACAATTTTATCCAAATTAAGACTTTAGGTAAACGAATTAACTCAACTTCTTAAACGTGGATTATGAGTCGATAATAACTGTAAAAGGATATTAATAGATCCTCACGTCATTCTTCGATCTTAAGTTTGCCTAAAGTAGAGAAATTAAAAAAAATTAAATAACCAACATAAATGAATAATTTCAATATAATCTACTCCCCGAGGATTCATAAAGATTAACTAAATTAAATTACAAACAAATAATCAAATTAAATACAAGCAAATATAGGTTAAAGATGAGATTTGGACCCCTTTTTTAGCAGTTTATATCCGTTGTATATCATCTCCTTTCTCCACGTTTTTTGTTATATATGTCACGACCCGAGACTACCCCCTAGTCGCAACATGGTGCTTGGAATCACGAGTGATCCCAAGCTAACCCATGAACTGGCATACTGCTTGAGCAACTAATTTATAGTATATTAAATAGCTGGTTCTGTCTGGAAAACATATAATCATGATAAAATATGAGAAAAATACAATACTGGTACAATTTACAATATGATAAAACTGAAGAGAGAACTGAAATTACAAGACTGACTCTGACTGACATCTATGAAGCCTCTACTATACTGACTATAGATAGCTGGAACATGCCTAGAACTACTATTAATCAATACATAGGACTAATAAAAAGATGAAGTACGCGAACAACATCTGACTGGAGTCCCCAAAGTAGGAGAACTCATCACCTGTTGGCTGGAAACTGCAACTGTCTGATCATGATGCATGGGATACAGCTGGTAACTACATTATGAAACAATGTAGCCATACAGACGTATATATGGATTAGTACTTCTGGAATGTACTGAGAAAAAACTGATTTCATACGTAATCTTAAAACATATATTCTAAGTGTAACTAGACTCACCAAGAGACTGAAATAAACTAAAAGCTGAAATATCTTAAAACATGAGTAACAAACATAATCTGATAAGCTGGTGAATCACTACACTTAGTTTCTTAAAACATTACTTTTTGTAGAATAAGTAGAGCTAAATATGGAGTACGGCAAAACATGAATACATGAACACAAGAAACCAAACATACATGTACTGAGCTGATCTGATTACTTGTATAACTATTTCCTGGGCGACGAAATAATTTAAATCTAAGAAAAGGGATAACTAGCACCTATATACTAAGTTGTTGATATATGAACATAAACTACTAATATCTGAACACTGATTAGCTGATAACTGACTACTGATTATGTAATACTGAACTAAACTTAGTCTGAATAACTAGAATGAACCTATGGAGTACTGTGCATATGAGATAAGGACTAATTGAACAACATGGGATAACTGAACATGGATGCATGAAAATGTAATATATGAGAATGCAAGACCAAGTAAAGCTTATTTCTGAAATAATCTATAAATTGAAAGACTAAAATCTAATAACTGAATAAGTGAGTACCTGTATCCTTTGGTCAAGCAAACCTGAACTGAAACTATAATGAATACTGTACTAAGACTGTGGGAGGTATCATGTAACTAACATGCCCCAATTTGAGCTAATCATGGTCCAACCTATAACATCAGTTGGAAGGGTGTCAGTACCGTGCCATGGGTACTAACACTAGCTTATGATGCGGGCACATAAGGCTAATTTCCTGAAGGACTAAGGAGTTACCCTATATCGGCAGGTGCTCTCATGAGATATGTGTCAACCCTGAACTGGAAGGAAGACATCTTAAATCTACGCTAGCTGCGTAGTTTTGTAACTCATGGATTTTTATTAAAGGTCAAACCCTAAACTGGCAAGAATGCCTTTATCCCTAAGTTCGCTCGATGCTGAATCCTACTCCCAACTGAATGACACTAATTACTGGACTGAACTAAGCTTAACTGAGCAAAAGTTATTGGGATCGGGAAGACCAAATTTGAAAGTCCAAAAAATCCAAAAAATTGAAAACTTCTTTGAGACATTCTCTTTACACCCCTAAACATGAATCAACTCAAAAACCAACATCTTGGGATCGGGAAGACCAAATTTGAAATTCCTTGAAGTTAAGAGGCCTTTAAAATGACTAAGTCCTTAACACTTAGTAAAATTTTCAGGCTTTAAGCCTCTTATGCATGCAACTAAAAGCTGAATTGAGATAATTATAATATGGGGTATCACAGTATATCTGCTTGTAAATCTGTATATCATCTTTCTTTTCTGATTTTTACTGCTTCAAATCTTGTATATCAGCCTCCAACACTTATATATAATGTATCTTTATTGTGTATCTTTGTATACATCCTTGATCTTCATTATTTTTTATCCAATTTGAATTTTTGAAGTAGGCTTGACTTAACAGACTGGGCCTTCATGGCCCATTAAGGGATGCAGAGAAAGGAGAAAGTCCATTTGGAGCCCAGGCAGATTTTCATGCAAAGGAAACAATAATATAGATTAATACAATGAAAATAAACACAACCAACAAAAGAAATTCAAAATACTTTCATATAAATAAAATACCCAATATTTATTAATGTAAATCAATTCGAATAATCAAAGGGGGTTATAAGTGAAACACCTTAGGTTTTGATCCTTCTAAATTTCTTGAGTTATAAGCTTCTGGATATCATATGATTTATGGGTACTAGTCGTATGATATGGATAGGGTTTAGGGGGTCTTGGCCAAATATTACTCAGTGTGGTCTTGGGTGGTTACTGTCCACGATACTAGTGATCACCATAAGAATCATATGGAGATGATACGAGTGAGTGAAGCCATTTCATATGATGATCACTGTGTCATGCTCTTGGTTTTTGGTCTAGGATACGGTTTGTGGGTACTTTCCATATGCCTGGATACTAGTAGGCCTTGGTAGTTGTATGTTGGACAGTGTAGGTGGTCCCAATTGAGGTCTAGGATATGAGTAGTAGGTACCATTCTTATGATTCTGTACGGTTTGGGAGGTGAAGCCGTACCCACCTGCGGGAATTCTTTTGCAGTTTTAGTTGGGGGTCTTATTGATATTTCCCCTCTTAACCCCTTATGACCCCATGACCTAAAACACTATTAGGACTGCATTTACCCTATTATTCTAATCTTAAAAACTTAGAAACTCTCTAAATCTCTTGGGTTAAGCAAAGGCTAGGATTTTATCAAGAGGATCAATTAAGGCTCCTAAAGAGTGATTTCTCTCTGTCTTCCTTGTAAACTAAGGTATGATACTCCTCCTTCATTGTTAGTTCTATTAATGTCATATTTTATGAATGGCTTTCATGTGGATTTGGGTTTTGAATTATATGTTGAGGGTTTTAGTTACTAATGATTGATTTATGTTTTCCCATATTTTTACTTATTGTTTTCATATTATAATAGTGGTTTGAACATGTGGTTGTATGGGAATGGTCAATTGGTACTTGATTTTGGTTTTGGAAATTATATGCCCTCAACATGTTTGTTAAAATGCCTATGAGAATGCTTTTATAACATAGTTGGACTTCCATTGAAAACTTGAATGGTATAATATGGTGTTGGAACCTAAATTGGTTAAATGGTTTTAATGGTTAAATTGTAAGACCTTGGTAGCCATGACTATCATTAAAAACCTTGTGAGGGTACACAGGAATCCCCTAAGTGAATCTAATAATGGTACGTACGAGGTACATGGAAATCCTCTAGGTGATTAGCTAAGGACATTGCTTGCAAGATATAGTTGGTATGATGATGCCACTTATTATAGTTGATAAAGCTCACCTCACTCCCATGCTTGAGGGGTGAGGCGGTCATTGTCAATAACCCAACTAGAGTTGGGGTCGAATCCACAAAGATCAAATTATAGACTTTAAATCCTATGGGTGTTCTAGTTACTAATAGTTTACCTGGAATAATAATAAACAAGACATGTAAAATAAAATGGGGGGATTGATTTGTAACGATTTTTGACTTGAAATCAAGATTTTAGGAGATCTTGGGATTATGTCTTCCTAAAAGTAAAGCATGTGGGTTGTTAATGGTTTAACATGAACTTAGTTATTAAGCAAAGAATAGGCTAGTTCTATAGTCACTATGGCCAGTATTTCAATAAAACCACAACGATTTCACCCATTGGCTCTTTCAGCACCAAACAGGTGTACAAGTTATAATCACCCAAAAGCTCAATCAAGCATCCCTATTTCTAAGATGATGCTCCTAACATAGTTTACTCACCAATCACACTTATTTCTAAGATTGAAAAATATAGTAAGTCATGGGCTCAATTTTCCACCATTACCTTATCCCCCTATAACCCTCTTTCAAGGATTTTATGGGTTACCTCAAGTTTACCTTTATCTCTCTTTCAAGGATAATAAAAGGTTTTTAGAGTTTGAGATTTTCACCCATCAAACCTATTTGAAGATTTGGGGCTTTCACCCATAAATTCCAACTGATAAATTCGAGCAGTGGTGGAATCTATACTCAACAACTAAGAATCATGCAAACATAACAACACCCATACACAATTACACTTTCGTTCAACATAATCCCAAGATTAATTTACTTAGCTACTCATGAAAGAAGTAAAGAAATTTATACCATGAGGCTTGTTTAAAGCATTCATTCTTCACAAAATACTAAGAAATTAAGCCTCCACAATTAGTTACACACTTGCCCAATTTGGGTTTTTTGTTAGCAATTCAAAAATATCTATTAGGTAAGCAATACCCTAAGAAGAAAGGTATTTTTTGCCTATATATGATTTGGAATTCGTCTATGAAATCTTACAAATCTGCCCTTGGGCATATTCCCACTGAACCCCGATCGCGCAAGTTTGATCATGACCACGATTATGTTCTGCAACCGCAGCCTGAGGATTGCGATCATGGTAACTGAGGCTGATCTAATCCAGGTCTTCAGCTGCACTCTTCTTTGCTCCCTTTATATCATTTTAAGCTCAATTCCACATCTTTCTATCTTTTCAACTCTATACCCGTAAAGAATGGATATTAGTGCATTTTCTCACAAATATGTCTCATTTATTCATTCAAAACAAGGTAATATGCATGAAAGTTTAGTGACAATATGTGGTAAAATCACCACTCATCAATAGCCTTAATAATATATGGAATTGGAGGTTCGGTTGTGTGCTAATGCTTTAAATTGGGAAATAATGGTGGGTTGTGATAGTTACCGTGAAGGTGTGAGTCCAATGGATGAACACTGGAAACTCATGTTTGCTGACATGAGGATTGGTCATGGAAACCATATACTAGTGGGGTATACAAGAATCCCCTAAGTTATACTTGTATATTGTATCATAGAGTGTGAAGGGTATATGGGAATCCCTTACCCTTGTGAAATCTCTGATTCGTGTGACTGCATATATGAGGGCCTGCTCAGGTAGTAACACTAGACCCACATAGCTTGTGAGTGGTTATAGGATGGTTAAGCTACACAAACCCAAGTTAATTTTTTTAAAGGCACCGGTTCCCTTTCCCAGCATGGATTATATATATATATATACATACATATATATAGATGTATGTGAATGTAGATGATTATTTACTTGGTTTTCAATATTGGCATTATTTTACCCTTGTCCTGAGTGCATGCTAGAATGCACCTATTAACCCATCTTTGGGTGTTGTATCCCGATGTGATGCAGGAACCGACCATAATAATACTCCTGCTCAGTGATCGAATTTGGGGACAACTTAGAGTTGGACTGAAGCGGTAAGCTTTCATATTCTGGAAGGCTCCATTTCAAGTTATGGTCTTGTCTTCATACTTTATTTATTTATTAGACTTTGGTTTTAGCTATGGTCAGGGGCATGTCCCGACCGGATATTGTTTTGACTTTGGTTAAAGGCTTTGTAAAACTACTATGGGTTGGTATGGATGGTGTCGACATTGGTGTCAGCCTTTGCATTGGTATTGGTATTATGGATCATACCATTTCGCTATATTTGATTTGTGATTGTTCCATTTTATTATGCTATGGAATGGTTATGGATTGGTTTACGTTATGGTTGTTGATTCGGTATTAGATGATTTTACTCATTTGGGTTAGTCATGGTCACATACCTATCCCAAATCCTTGAATGATACATAAATCTATTTTGTTATATGTTTGGAATTTATCCGAGTCAGGGTATGTGTTTGGAGGTTGGATTGGGTATCGAGGATAGTGTTCGGTCTTTGTTGGACTTGGGATGCCTGCTACAATAAGGACCTGGTTTGGTTCATGTCAAGTTGGTACCAGAGCTTTAGGTTTATGGTCAATTGGAAGTCCACAAAGCCGTGTCGAGTAGAGTCTCTTTTGTGTCGCGCGCCACACTCATAAGGGAAAGGATACAAGGAATCTAGGAACTTTTCTTTTCTTTGTATTATATTTTCAAGATTTGGAGTCTAAGTCCTAGAATCTTCTTTAATTTTTGTTTGTTCGCTTTTCAGATCATGCCTTGACGATCTGATGATCACGAAACTCCTCTGTCCAAACTAGGGACTATATTGATGAGGCTCACTCTACTCATGGGATCTATACTCGATCTAGGGGTCTAGTTCCGGACCATTCTAGAGATCCGCCGATTCCCTTTAGTCCTTCTCAGACTCCACAAGCTGATATAACAAACACTGAGTTTTGTCAATTTTATCATATATTAGCACAGTTGGTAGCTACTCAATTTGAGCATGGTGTTCCTATTACTCCATCTTCTGAGGCCACAAGGTTGGCCAGTTCATAAGGTTGAACCCTCCGACCATTACGAGTGCTAAGGTCAAAGAGGATTCTTAGGGTTTTTTTGGATAAGATGGAAAATTTTTTTCGTGTTGTACATGCCACGAATATGGAAGGGGTGGAGTTTGTGGCCTACCAGCTGAAAGATATGACGTACCAATGGTATGAGGATTGGGATCACGTAAGGGGTGAAACTATAATGCCCCGAGTATATACCACAAACGCTACACGGTGCTCATAATCTCAATGGACCACAAGATAACCCATGACTGGTACCTGCTGTAATCACTGAATAATAATACTGTATGATGCAGAAATTAGGTGGAAATTGCCATAAGGTTCAAAACTAAATCATATACTGATATGTAAATACTGAATACTTAATATCTGACAATCATATGTAAAAACTAAATAATTGTATGAAATAGTCTGGTCTAAAAAGCCTCTAACTGAACTATCTGAAAATAGAGTTGAGGGGACAAGTCCCCAACTAACCCAACTGCTGATAATATACTGAAAATGCTGAAAATAATAACTCCACCCTCGAACTATGAAGACTCACCACTAAATCTGTTGCTTATAACCTAGGCTGCTAGGTATGGTCAGGAGCCTGTGAGTCTGAACCTATTATATAAAATATCATAGCGCAAAAGAAAGGTATGCGTCAGTACTTTGAATGTACTGGTATGCTAAATGAGGTAGGATGATATGCATGTGTTCATATGCATGAACAATAATTGACTGAGTAATATGAATACAACTGAATGATAGTACATGTATAACTGAAACTGATGAAACACTAATTATGCAATACTATGCACATATCTACATATACTGTGTCTGATATCATAGTAACACTGGATCTTGAGTTCTAATAACTGAATAATTGATATCTAAGTTTACTGATCATTACTAATAGATGGGTGACTGTTTCTGGTAGTCCTGATTCAGTAGAGCTAAACTAAGTTCTACACTAAGCTGGGTGACTTTGTATAACAGTCCTGATTCTATAGAACTAAACTGAGTTCGATATTGAGACTGAAACTGAAACTGTAGAAAGTCATCATCTAACCGACATGCCCTTTCTCTAAACTGATTTGAGGTCCAACCTGTAACTCCAGCTGGAAGGGTGTCAGTACCGTTCCATGGGTAAAGACAAGCTAAAGAGTCACCCTCATCTGATAGGTGCTTGGAATAAGAATGGTGGTACCCTCAAATGGTAGGTAAAATACCTCATCAACCTTCAATCTGGTAGGTTGATATCTCGACCTATGTTGGCTACGTAGTTTTGGAACACAAGGACTACTTCTAAGTATCACACCCTCTACTGGCAGATGTGTCCCCTACTCCCAACTGAATAGACACTGAACTGATTTCTAAACTATTCTAGGCTAGACTGAACTATTATTGATCGTATTAACTGACTGAACTGGACTGAGTTCACTGAGTACTGTAATTGACTGTGTGTTCTGAGTTCTATTTGCTGACTGGATATATTGAGTTCTGTACTGACTGAATACTATTGTACGTGACATCACTGAGACTATTATAAAGTTACTATAATTCTAGGTAAACAACTAGATTGTTGGGTATTAGATACCCCCTAGACTTGATAGCATGAAAAATAAAGCATAGCATGATCTTGAAAAGCATTACAATGTTCATAACTCATTCATAGAGACATTTTATCAAACACTTGTAAGATATAAGCTTGCACATATGCTAGAATGTCATGATTTCTCCATTTAATCCACATGAGCAATTTACCAAACACTTGGGGAATATAATATATTCACATAATACTAATCAACATATAGACATCATGATTTTCAATCCCAACTCACAAATTCAAGGGCTTTAACATGAATTCACATAATACTACACACATGTCAAAAATAAATTTACATGAAGCTTGAAATAAATCATGAATTAGAAACCTAATTAACATCATAATCATGAATACATTCAAGCCCAACATGGAATTTATAAAATCAACAAAATTGAAGTTTTAAAAGAGGTTCTTGAACTCCAAGGGTGGAAGGAAACCCTTGAATGAACACTTCACATACCTTGATGCTTGAATTCGTGAAGACTAATGGTTTGATCTTGAAGATTTGGTCTTGAAATTAAAAGCCCTAGGGTTTGTTCTTGAGTAACTTTGAGAGAATTTGAAAGAAAGTGAGCAATTTAACCTCTAGGGTCATTTGATTTTATGTTTTGGGGCTGAAAATAGGTAGGAAAATGACCCAAATACCCCTATGGACACGGACTTTTAATGACAGAAAGACTGTCCACTGACACGTATACCAACGCACTGCGTTGATGGCATTAACACGATGACCAACGCACCGTATAGAGTTCACGTTGGTTCACTGAAATTGTACTAAAAGCTGGGGGAAAATTAACTGTCGATGCCGCGTTGAGATCACATCGACCCACTATTTTGGTCACCTAAACATAGTTCAAAAGAGGTCCGAAAAATCCGAAACTCACCCGAAGTGACCTACTGACATTCTTGATTATGAATCAGCCTAAAAATCAATATTTTAAAGTCATAAGGGTCGTGAAATAGGATTTCCAACTTACAACGCTAAAATACTTCTAAGTATAAACACTTTGCTGAAATTTATAAGTTTGGGAACTCTTTTCAAGCTTTTACGGTGAGTTAAGCTTTGAATTTTGTGGGGTCTTACAGAAACTGATGAGTTATCTCTGTGGGATGATTTCACTAATGCATTTTTGGATAGATATTTTCTAAGAAGTTGATGGAATTAAAAGTGGAGGAGTTTGTTAACCTAAAGCAAGTTGAGATGTCGGTCAAGGAGTATGCCTTGAAGTTTCACCAGTTATCTCGGTATACTCTAGATGTGGTGTCTGATATGAGGGCTTAGAGGATAAAGTTTGCTTCGGGACTATCTCGTGAGTTGATCCTTGAAAGTAAGGCTACCTTGTTGATCAAGGAAACAGATATCTCTAGGTTGGTTATCTACATGCAATAGGTAGAGGCAAAGAAGAAGAAATAAGTTAAAATAGGGGAGAGGCAGGGAAAGAAGTTTAGGTTCTCTGAGTAGGGTTGTAGCCAACAACAGAGTGGTAGGGATGGTGGTAAGTGTCTCAAAAAGAAGTGGGGAAACTCTGGGTCTTATTTGATGGCTAGTGCTCTCTACCAAAATCCATTAGGTGATAGGAGTTTCCAGGGTGGCGACAAATTCAGGGCATAGGATGCCCAATCTCAGCCTAGTGGGGCTTAGTTGGCTCCATCTTGTACTCTTTGTACAACATAGAGGTGATTGACATGATCTACCTCACTCTTCGACGACACCAAAATATCATCTATGAACACAATGACAAATAGATCCATAAACTAATGAAAGACCCTATTCATCAAATTCATAAACGTTGCTAGGGCATTGGTCAACCCAAAAGACATCATTAATAACTCATAGTGCCCATACCAGGTACGAAAAGCTATCTTAAGGATATCCACCTCCCTAATATTAAGATTATGATACCCATACCAAAAATCAATCTTAAAAAAATTTGGTAACTTGCAACTAATCAAATAAGTTATCTATCCTTGGAAGAGGATACTTGTTCTTTATCGTCACCTTATTCAAATGTTGGTAGTCAATATACATTCGAAGGTAACCATCCTTCTTACGCATAACCAACAATAGTGCACTGCACGGGCACACACTAGGATCCTTATCTAAGAGATCTTTTAACTTCCTCTTAAGCTCCTTCAACTCTATCAAGGCTGTTCTATATGGGGGAACAGAAATTGGATGGGTGTCTAAAATAAGATCAATTCCAAACTGAATTCCCTATTCGGAGGACACCAAGAAGGTCATCAGGGAAGACCTTAGGAAATTCATTCACCACTAGAATAGAATACAAAGAAGGACCCTCCGAGTTAGAACCTTTAACCCAAACCAAGTGATAGAGACACCCCTTGGAGATTAATTTTCGAGCTCTAAGATATGATATAAACTTCCCCTTAGGAGCTAGGAAACTACCCTCCCACTCAATAACAAGCTCATTAAAAAATTTAAAGACAACTCTACTGGTCAGACAATCTAGGGACACATAGCATGGGTGCAACCAATCCATCCCTAAAATAAAATTGAAATCAACCATATCTAATTCATACAAATCCACTAAAGTATCCTTACTAGCAATAGATACCACACACCTTCTATAGAATTTCTTAGCAAGTACTGAGTTACCTACTGAGGTTAAAATAGAAAAAGGGTTTGAAACATACTCTGGACCAAAACCAAAAGACACAGCCACATATGTGGTCATATAAGAGAAAGTGGACTCTGGATCAAGTAAATAATACACATCATGAGAAAAGAGTTGCAACATACTAGTAACGATATCAGGCGATGCCTCAAACTCCTGTCGGGTAGTGAGTGCATAAAGAGGGTTTTGACTAATGTCAAAACTAGAGGGTGCACCCTTTGGTACTGGAGCTAAAAATGAAGGAACCAAAACCTTATTTTCCCCAGAGGCAACCTTACCAATATGATAGTTTCTAAGCATATAACCTGGGTGACCACAACCGAAGCACCAGCCCCTTCCCTCATAATAGAAACCCCAATGCACACGATCATAAAACCCATTACAAACTCTAAAAGAACAACAGTCGTATTCCAAGTTATCTAAATATTAGTTTTGATTGAACGTTTTCACTTTTCTAGGTTATATTATTTATCATAAAGGAATCATGGTAGATCGCAAAAGGCTATTGTGGTTAATAAGTGGCCTGTACCTATGACTCCAATTGATATTCAGAGCTTTTTAGGTTTAGCTCGCTACTATAGAAGGTTTGTGGAGAGATTTCATCATATATTTGCCCTGTTGACTAAATTAACTCAGAAGAAGGTTAAGTTTTTATGGTCGAATGTGTCTGAGGGTAGTTTTGAGAAGCTGAAGGATAAGCTAACTTTATCTCCCATTTTGACTTTGCCTGAATATACTGAGGGGTTATGGTTTATTATGATGCATCCCATGTGGGACTCAATTATGTGCTGATATAGTATGGTAAGGTGATAGCTTATGCCTCTAAGAAGTTGAAGGTGCGTGAGAGAAATTATCCTGCTCATAATATAGAGCTGTTAGATGCGGTGTTTGCATTGAAAATTTGGTGGCACTATTTGTGTTGAGTGCATGTGGATATTATTTTTTATCACAAAATCCTGCAGTATGTGTTTACTTAGAAAAAGCTTAACCTCAGGCAAAGGAGATGGCTTCTTAAAGACTATGACATGAGTCTTCACTACCATCCAAGTAAAGCTAATGTTGTTGTTGATGCACTTAGCAGGTTTTCTATGGGGAGTCTAGCTCTTTTGGATAAGGAAAAATAGGAGTTGGTGAAGGACATTCACCATTCGGCTAACCTTGGAGTTCATCTCTTGGACTTTGAGGATGGTGGCGTGTTCTTTTAGAAAGTGGCATAGTAATCTCTGGGTGCTAAAATTAAGGAGAAGCAAGTGTTAGATCCTGTGTTGATGAGTATCAAGGGTAATGTTGGTGGGCAAAACGTGCTGAAATTTGAGATTAGTGGTGATGGTACTTTGTGGTACCAAGAGAGGTTATGTGTCCCTGATATTGATAGTTTATGAGAAAGGATATTGGTTAAGGCGCATAAATTATGCTATGTCATTCATCCTGGTTTGATGAAAATGTATCATAATCTCAAGAAAATGTATTGGTGGAATGGTATGAAGAGAGATGTGGCTAATTTTGTGTCCAAGTATTTAGTGTGTCAATAGATGAAAGTAGAGCACATGAGGCCTAGAGGATTGTATCAAGAAATTAAGTTGCCTAAAAGAAAATGGGAAGTGATCAACAAAGATTTCATTATCGGTCTTCCTCGGTCTTGAAATCAGTTTGATTCGGTTTGGGTCATCATGGATAGGATGACAGTCTATTCACTTCTTGCTTGTGAGGAATAAATTATCGGCTGAGGATTATGTAAGGTTGTATCTGTATAAGATTGTGAAGTTACACGGGATATTTGTCTCTATAATCTCTAATCGTAGCACAGAGTTTACATCTCACTTTTGGCGGTCATTTAAAAAAGGTTTAGGGACCAAGGTGAGTCTGAGTACTGCCTTCCACCCGCAGTCAGATGGGAAGACAGAAAAGACTATTCAGACACTGGAGGATAATGCTTTGGGCATTATGTGATTGACTATAGTGGTAGTTGCATTGAGTATTTAACTTTTATAGAGTTTGCTTACAATACTAGCTATCACTCTAGCATTGGAATGACTCTTTTTGATGCCTTGTTTGGTAGGAGGTGTAGATCTTATATTGGGAGGTTCGAGCTTGGTGAGGCAGATCTATTTGGCCCAAATTTGGTTTACTAGGTCATGAAAAAGGTAAAAGTGATTGAGGATAGACTTAAGGCTGCCCAAAGTCGCCAAAAGTCCTATGCATATATGAGGCTATGAGAGTTAGAGTTTGAGGTTGGCGATAGGGTGTTATTGAAGGTGCCTCTTATAAATTGAGTGATGAGGCTTGGGAAAAAGGGGAAGCTCAGTCCTCGATAAGTCAGTCCTTATTTGGTCTTGAGAAGGGTTGATAAGGTTGCATATGAGTTGGAGTTTCCTTCTAGTTTGAGCTCCATTCATCTGGTGTTCCATGTTTCTATGCTGAGGAAATGCATGGGAGATCCGTCTCATATCATGCCCATTAGAGATATTGGTATCTCAAATTTGTTGTCTTATGAAGAGGTTTCGATTGAGATCTTGGATCGGTAGGTTCGTTGGTTGTGGACTAAGGATGTAGATTTGCTTAAGATTCTATGGAGGAACCACAGAATTAAAAAGTATACTTGGGAAGCAAAAGAGGACATGAAGTCCAAGTATCTGTTCCTATTTTTTACTCTCAAAATTTATGTGGAAGGTATGTGTTCTTCATCATACTTTTTGTTTTCAAACTTTGTTAAAGAAAAAAAATAATTTCCCTGCATCTTTGTTCTCTAACTTTGTTAAAGGTCAGAATTGGGATGTGGAGGTTTATATCATGCTTGTACTGCCTTGTTCCATTATTCGAGGATGAATGATCTAAGTGTGGGAGAATTGAAACACCCTAGGTTTTAATTCTTAGAAATTTCCTGAGTTTTGAGCTTTTTGACATCATATGACTTGTGTGTACTAGTCGTATGATCTGGATATGGTTTAGGGGGTCTTGGTTGTATGTTACTCAATATGGTCTTGGGTGGTTACTGTCCAAGGTACAGTTGGACATCATACAGATCCTATGGAGATGATATGAGTGAGTGAAGCCATTTATGTGATGATCAGTGTGTCATGCCATTGGTGGGTGGTCTAGGGTATGATTTATGGGTGCTTGTCGTATAATTGGATATGAGAAAGCTGTGGTGGTCGTATGTTGGATAGTGTAGGGTTCCAACTTGAGGTCCAGGATACAAGTGGTGGGTATCACTCATATGACTGCGTACGGTTTGGGAGGTGAAGTCGTACCCACCTATGAGAATTCTTTTATAGTTTAAGTTGGGGGTATTCTGGATATTTCTCCTCTTAGCTCCTTATGACCATATGACCTAAAAAACCATTGGGACTTTATTTACCCTATTATTCTAATCTTAAACACTTAGAAACTCTCTCTAAACTCTCTTAACCTCTTGAGTTAAGAAAAAACTAGGGTTTCATCTAGAGGATCAATTAAGGCTTCCAAAGGATTATTTCTCTCCGTCTTCCTCATAATCTAAGGCATGATGCTCCTCCCTTATTATTAAACTATAAATAATTTCCCCCTTAAGACCTAGCCTGGCCATACTCAAACTGCCTGACCCTAACTCTCTTATTACTTCTGTCCCTTCCCTTCAACTTCTCTGCCTCGATCTGTGGAGCATGAATCATCAACATAGCAAGATCCATGTCTTCAATAAGCATGGAAGTCCTACACTTCTTGACTACAAAGCTAAATACTCCAGTAACAAACTTACTCATCCTTTCCCTAGGATCAATCATCGTACTAGGAGCATACTTAGAAAACTGGTTAAACTTAAGGCAGTACTCTTTCACTGTCATTGAGCCCTGCCTCAAATTCACAAACTCCTCTATCTTAGCTTCTCTTCTCTCACATAGAAAGAACCTATCTAGAAAAGTATCTTGAAATACCTACCAACTCATAGAAGTTGCATTCTCACCTCTACCATTTTTCCACAGAACCACCCAATCATACGCTATATCCCTCAACCTATAGGATGCCAAATCTACACTCTCTTTTTTAGAAACATGCATAATCTGGGTGATCTTTTTCACCTCATCTAAATAAAGTTGTGGGTCCTCACCTGCTTTTGACCTAAAGAACTCTAGCGGATTCATTCTCATAAAATCTTTGATTCTGGCTGCTGCTAAATTACCATTTTACTGAAGTAGGACTGCAGCCAGATAGTTGCCCTGAATATTAGCAGTCACAGCTTAGGCCAATGCCTGAAAGACAGCCCTAAACTCAGCATAGGATGCATACTCATTCAGAGGATCGGCGGGCTGGGGTGGCTGGTTATCATTTCTATGGGTATTAGATCAGCGAGGAGGCATATTCAACTGTCACGTAAGAGCATAGGTTAATAGTAGATAGAGATATTATAAGAATGATAGATCATGAAAGAAAAAGATGATTTCCTAAGAATGTCCCATAGCCTCTTGCTCATAAATGTGGTACGCTTCACACACATGATTAAGACTCTACATAAAGTGGCTTGTCTGACTTATTAGGACTCTTAAAACCTTAGGCTCTAATACTAAGTTTGTAATGCCCCAAAATATGATCCCGAGATGTCACACAGTGCTTAAGGCTACGAGTAGCTTTAAGCTAACCCTGTCTGCCTTTTACTAAGTCTGAATCTCATAATAAAGGCAATATAGACATAAAAGTCATATTAAATGAAGAAAACTGACTGAGATAGTTGAGAATAATTTGAATATAATGTCTAAAAATAAATACTGAAAGTCTAAATCAAATCTAGTAGTCTAACAAACCTCTACTACTAATAATTAAAGAGTCACTGGGAAAACCGCCCAGCTAACTCGAACTGTCTGAAAAGAATGTTGAATCATATAAAATAATAAGCTGCAAAATATGACTGAATACGTCCCTGAACTATGATGACTCACCACTTTCAGATGTACATATAGATGCTCAAACTACTCACACTGCTGATACTGAGCACCAGAACCTACATTATGAGACAATGTGGCACATAGATGTATATGTGGATCAATACTTTGAGGATGTACTGAGTATATGGGGTTGAATGCATAATTAAAATATTATCTCATTATCATAATTTATAAAACAATGCATGCTAAATGTAAATGACTCACATATGCTGGAATATCTGAAATACTAAAATCTGTAATCATGAATAGCAAAATATACTTTATGAATCTAGTGAGTCATAACATTTAGTTCTAAAGATGCACTAATGTTTTATCTGTAAATCATATTGTCTAAGTGTAAAAGGACTCACTTCTATATCTGAAATCTGAAAGTTGAAATTTGTAGCTAATATCTTTCTGTAAAGGATAATTTGAAACAATTCATAAGCCTTTACACTTAGTTTTCTAAAAGCTTTTTTGTTATTCTTTTCTGAAAGTCTTTACTGTTAGGGAAAATACTTTATCTGAAGTTTATTTGTAAGGAAAAAATACTCAAAATTTGTATATTTATATTTACTAGAAGGGAGGTTCTTTTAATCGACATAAACTATGTGATCTAACATGGAGTCCAACGTTTTATTCCCCTAAGGGAAAAACCTCATGATAAGGAGAGGTGTCATACTCTTGCCAAGGAGTATAACCTGACCTAAGTGATCACATCTATAACTGTCATCCATATAGAAATGGGAATAATATGATAATTTGTACCTACGTTGGCTATGTAGTTTTGTGGAAGATAGGGCACGCTAATCCGACACTTCCCACTCGGTGCTAAATACCACTCCTTTTAAACCTGTGCTCATTCTATTGGAAATCCACTTTAAAACTAGCATATAAGAATTTATCTGAAACCAATTATTCTTTTATCTAATTAAATATATAAATAAAGTTGTTCTGAATTTTGTAATCTATAACAAATCTGTAAAGTGAATTCCAAATCTTATTAGAGGATCAAAAGATCAAAGCTTTATCGAAAATCTATAATTAGTCTTATCATAAGATGCTTAAAGTATCATCTTTCTTGAAATATTAACATATAAATTTGGGCTTAGTAACCCATGCATCAATCTCATGTTAAAATATCATAATAATCATGCTTGGTAATGAAAACAATGATAATTAATCTCAAAAACTGGAAATTACTGCAATAGGTATGTAAATATGAAAATAAACATGCAATTCATCTTCTAAAACACTTGAAATCTCATAATCTTGCAAATAACAATAATGGGTATGAACCCTAATCCAAATCTCATGAATATTCATTCAAAATCATATGAAATTATAATTAAAACTTGGTTTTGGGTACAAGGATGACATAAGATCCTTGTTCATAAACCCCACATACCTTAATTGATGATTAGATGCTTGAATTTTTGGATTCCTATTTGAGTACTTGAAGATGAGTTCTTGATTATCTTGTCTTGTGAATCCTCAATTTAGAGCTTTCTTGGAGAAACAATGAAGGAATTTTATTTCTTAGAAAAGAAGCTTTTGAGCTCTAGGGTTTTGCTTTGAGATAAAATTGATGTCAATAAGCATAATAGGCTTAGAATGGGTCTAATTGTTTGTTTTGGACGAATTGGGGACTTGAAGATTGACCAAAATACCCCTTTTAAACCCTTAATCAGAACTAGAAAAGAAATATTTTTCCAAATTGGCAGGCCACCGCGACACGCCATTATCGTGGTGACTTACTGGAAAATGACGAGTGAGAATTGAAAGATCTCCGCGGTGCACCATAATTGCGGTGCTCTATAGAAATGCCATTTAGGCCATCAACACAATGCGGCAAATTACGTTGGCCTACTGGAAATTGCCACATGGGAAATTAGACCTCTCTACGATGCGGGGCAATTATGGAGGTCCACTAGAATTTGACAATTGGGATTTTAACCATCTCTGTGATGCGGTAAGTGACCAGGTGGAAAACTGCTTTACTAACATCGCCATAACTTCTCAATAGAGTATCAGATTTGGGATAAATTGGTATTGATGGAAAGCTTATTCAATTTCCCGCACAAAAAAAGGTCTAAATCTAGAAAACCCCACATACATAAAAGGATATTCATTTTGAAGCTAACTTTTAACATTCTAGGAGCAAAATTAAACTAGGTAAAAGTACGGGGTATTACATAAATAGAACTCTACTCGACCCGACTTGTATCCACCCAGTGACCTTGAACCATGTTTTGATACAAAGCTTGTCACAACCCGAAGAGGGGCCCTGGCCGTGATGGGCACCCCAAGCCTACCAAGGCATGAGATGATCCCTTAGCCTTACATTATAAGCATTGTAGTATAAAGAAATTATGGAAGCCAACCCATAACATAAAATATTTAAATAGACCATTAAAATAAAGTTCATAATCCAAAGTTAAATCTAAAGAACAAAAACTCAATACTTTCTACGAAGACTCTATCCTTAAACATCCACTATGTTGGGTCATGACCCTAACCATGCCAAAAAAAATCAAAGAACGGACATAATAAATGACTGAAAAGTAACAAGACCTCCAAGATGATGGAGGGCTTACCATTTCTCACCAGCTATCCAGTAGGATAATGAACCACCTAATGCTACACAGGGTCACAAAAAAAGGCCTTCTAACCTACATTATGAAATGATGTAGCATTCGGGGATGATCAGAATGATAAAAACTGGCATGCAACTCAAGAAAAAGGTTAAAATATCCATGTAACAAAATCAGTCATAAACGCACATAATCATGTCCATAATAATAATAATAAAATAATAGACAAGGAATAATGAGATATGAAAATTCAAAATTTAATCCTGAACTACATTGTTTGTACCATCATCCAGTAACCCAAGGACTATGTGGGTTCTATACTCCCAACCGGTGAGGCCTCAATCTATATTTGCCATATGTACTGAGATTAGGCCAAATCACCAATAGAATAGAGCCACCATCCTCATGTTAAGGACACCATTTCATCATCTAATTAAGGTACGACCTCCCTATGCCGGCAAACACAGGTTTTGAGCATTGGTCATGAGGACGTACGCCTTCATGGTGAAGCTACATAATTCTCTTTAAATCCAATTAAATTATTTTAAAAACCTTTAATTGTGGATTTTGTCATGAAGGCATTTCCACATTGGTATCGTCATATCTAAACTTGCAAGCCATTTATATTATGCCATATCGTAAACCATTTAAACTCTAAATTCCAATTTGAAAATCCACAAACCTTGAACCTCATTATTTCAAAGGATGGATTAAACACTATAAAATCCTCATTAAGAACCAAATTATGAAATGGATTGAGGTTTATATCTTTATCATGCTAAAGCCATGAACATTATGAAACCATATTACCAAATTCTTCCCATATCATAAGACATTATTTATGTTTAGAATCCATTATTTTCTTCGCATAGAAAACCTTTAGAAAGAAAAGAAAACCAATAAAAATACTTAATTACTAAATCCTGAACCCTAACTTTAAGCAACCGTTAAAAATGTGATTATCAATTAAATATCATAATTTAATGATAATTAAAATAAAAGAGTATTCAACATGCATTATTCATGAGGATTGTTCGAAGAAATTCAAAAAATATACCTGCTAAGCTTGAACCCTAGCCTTAAAGCTCTCAAGTTGAGTTTTTGAAGTAAAGAATGACCCATTTTGGTATGTTCTGCAGACCCCAACGCAGAAGCCTAGACTTATGGCATAGGGCTGCTCAATATGAGGCTGCCCCCTCATGGCATGATACTTGGCACGGAGGCAAGGCAGTGACCCCTAGTGGTGTCTCTCCTAGTTTGGGGCTTTATGAGTTGGACCCCTCATGATGTACGACCTATTTTCCATGCCCAAACTTTTCCCAATCTATTCAAACCCATCTTGACACTCGATCTAAGGTCTCTCCTAGTGCTCTACACTCAAATCTCCAAACACTCGACCTATTACAAAGTCACCGCTTATATCACTAAGAGGTTTCTCAAGATTGTGAGAAGAAATAAAGGATTTTATAGGAGAGGAGATTCAAAATGGTACACCAAGGGGAATAACCTGTGCCACAAATATGGAAAACCAAGAAAATTCATCAAGGATTTCCTTTTCCACAAATTTGACAACAAAGAGTATGTCAATACTATTTGTGACAAGCAAAACAAGAAGGACTGGGTCTCTAAAATGTTCAACAAAAGAGCTGCAACTGATAAAGTTGAAAAGCAAGCACTTCCAGCTTTAGGAGATTTCTCCAGTAACTCTGAGGAGTATGAACAATAGGAGAATGGTTTAATGATGGTAATTAAAGATGATAATAAAACTTATGACTCTTTTGTACACTGGTGACCAAATCTAAAGATGAAGAAGATGATAAGGAACAAAATCAAAAATGCCAAATTTAGTGAATTCTGTAATCATCTTGGTATTGATTATAAATTCTATGCTCCTAGAACATCTCAACAAAATGTTGTTATGGAGAGGAAAAATAGAATCTTGGTGGACATTACTAGAACTATATTGATTGATGTAGGAATAGATAAGAACTTTTGAACTAAAGCTATTAAGACTACTTGCTATGTGATTAATAGATGTCTCATTAGGTCCATTCTTGAGAAGACACCATATGAATTCATGACCAAAAGGAAACCCAAGATGAGTTATATAAAGTCCTTTAGCTGTATTTGTTTCATATTGAATAACAGGAAAAAAGACCTTGAGAAGTTTGATCTCAAGAAGTGATGAGTGAATCTTTGTAGGCTAATCCTAAAATAGCAAGGCCTACAGAATCAATAACAAAAGAACTCAGTGTGTGAAGGAAAGTATGTATTTTCTGTTTAAGAAGTGGGAAGTTCTAGTGAAGGTCATGCTCATAATGATGCTGATCTTGAAGATCTTCTCAAAAGTCTAGAAAATTTAAGTGGTGATGAAAAGACAGACGAAGGAAGAGAAGATGTGGAAGATTCATAGAGACCAGGTTCAACTCATGGAGACAAGGACGATTCCCTCGACCATCAGGAACTTGGTTCATCTTAATCTCTCCTAAAGGATTTTGACCCTCACTCAAGCTCTATGGAAAATCAGTCCCATCAAGTTAACACTTCTATAGGAACTGGAACCTGTTCTACCTAACCTACTCAACATAGATCCAATTGGAAGCATAAATTCTCATATTCTATTGACAATCTTCTCTCTCCTCTATACTTTAGGATGCAAACCAGGAATCAAGCTAGAAACTTATGTGCTTTCTCAACATTCTTGTCTCAAATTAACCTAAAAAAATTTGAAAAAATCTTGGAAAGATATCAGTTAGATAATTCTATACAAGAGGAGTTGCATCAATTTAAGAGAAGCAAGGTATGACACTTAGTCCCTTAACCTGCTGACAGAACTTTTATAGGGACCAGATGGGTATACACAAATAAGGTAGATGAACATAGAAATACCATCAAAAATGAAAAAAGGCTAGTTGTGCAGGGATATAATCAAGAAGAAGGGATAGATTATGATGAAACTTTTGCACTTTTTGCCCAAATGGAGGCTATTAGAATCCTCATTTCCTTTGCCTTCTATATGGAATTTAAGTTATTTCTTATGGATTTAAAAAGTGTCTTTCTTAATGAAATTTTGAAAAAAGAGGTATATGTAAGGCATCCCCCAGGTATTGAAGATATTAATTTCCCTCATCATGTGTTTAAGCTTGGCAAGGCTCTCTATAACAAGTACCCAGGGCTTGGTATGAAAGACTCTCAAATTTATGTTGGATAATGATTTTAAAAGAGGTAAGATTGACAACACACTCTTCTGAAGGTTAGGGGAAGAAATTTGTTGGTTGTGCAGGTTTATGTAGATGATATCATATTAAGAGCTACAACAAGTTCCCTATGTGATGAGTTTGTCAAGTTGATGAGCAGTGAATTTGAGATGAGTATGATCGGAGAGCTCAATTTCTTTCTTGGCTTGCAGATCAAGCAAAGTGCAAGTGGTACCACTATTTGGAAACAAAAGTACATCAAGAAGTTATTGAAAAGATTTCTGTAATTCCCCGAGTCTGTACCCTGGACGCTACACGATGCTCATAATCCTGAAGGACCACAAGCTAACCCATGACCGGTACCTGCTGCAATAACTAAGTAATAAATATTGTAATTATACAAAAATAGGTGGAAACTTGCCGTAAGGTTCAAATCTATAAATAACTTTAAATATGGTATCAAAATACCAAAATTGAATATAAGTACTTAAAAACTAAACAACTGCCTGAAAAATACTCTAGTCTAAAAAAGCCTCTAACTGTCTGAACTGTGGAGTTGATGGGACAAGCCCCTAACTAACTACATCTACTAAAATAAAACTGAATTACTATAAATAATAAGCATGTCCTCGAACTATAAGGACTCACCACTACTCTAAAAGCTGAGAATCTAAACTGCTAAGGATGCTCGGGAGCCCGTGCGACTGAATCTATTATATAAGACATCATAGCGCAAAGAAAAACATCCATCAGTGCTTTGAATGTACCGGTATGCTCAACGAGGTAGGATGATATGCATGGGTTCATATGCATGCACAAGAATAACTGAATAACATGAGTATGACTGAGTAAAAGTATATGTATGAGTCCGTAAACTATAATTGAGATCGAGCTAATACTGAGTACTGAATAAAAATATTGTAACCGATATCTAAGTTTATGAATACTGTATTACTGATTATCTGAATGGCTGTGTTTGAAAGTTCTGAATACTATGGAACCATACTGAGTTCCGTACTGAGCTGAGTGACTATGTTGATAGTCCTGAATCTGTAGAACTAAACTGAGTTCTATTCACAGACTAAGACTAGAACTAAAACTATGAGAGGTAATCATCTAACCGACATGCCTCTTCTCTAAATGATCTGGGGTCCAACCTGTAACCCCAGTTGGAAGGGTGTCAATACTGTGCCACGGGTAAGAACAAGTTGTAAGTTAGCCCTCTCTGATAAGAAGCTCTTCCATCAACCCTCGCAGGTAGGAAAACTCAAATAAGATATATCAACCTTAGTTTTGTTGGGAAATATCTCAACCTACACTGGCTACGTAGTTCTGAAATGCAAGGATTGCTTCTAAAAATCACACCCTCTGCTGATAGGTGAGTCCCCATCCTTGACTTCCCTCAGTGCTGAATCCTACTCCCAACTGAATAGATGCCAACTTGATTTCTAGTCTATACTAGGTTGGACTGAATGGTTACTGAGATTACTGTTTAGCTAAACTAAATTGAGTTCACTAAGTTTGGTTGACTGATAGAATACTATTGAATTCTGTTAGCTGACTGAGTTTACTGAGGTCTGAACTAGATACTGAATTAGACTAGACTAATATAGATTCTATTGAGTTTTCTTGAGTTCTGTAACTGACTGAGAGTACTACTAATCGTGTCATGACTGATACTATTCTATGACTGACCATGGCTCTAGGTAATCAGCTAAACTGTCAGGTACAAGTACCCCCAGGAGTCAATAGCATAAATTAAAAAACATGGTATAACATAAAACATGTAAACTATGAACTCGATCATCATTCATTCATTGGAGCATTTTGACAAACACTTACCTAATATAACTTGCACATAATCTTTGACATGATTTCATTCTCTTAATAGTTCACATGGACAATTTATCAAGCATTTGGTGAGCATAGTATATGCCCATAGTATTGAACAGCAAGTGAGCATCATAATCCATCTCTAATTTCACAAGTCAAGGGTTTATCATGGATTCACATGAATCTACACACATAATGATCAATTTCACATGATATATATATATATATATATATATATATATATATAAAATCATGAATTAGGAACTTAATCCAAATAGCAATTATGGATACAATTTAATTCCAATCATGGAAATCATAAAATCAATCACTTGAAGTTCAAAAGAGATTGTTGGACTCCAAGGGTGGAAGGAACCCTTGGATGAACACTTCACATACCTTTGTTGAAGAATTTCTTAAAATTAATGGTAGAACTCTTGAGATTTGAATCTTGAATTGAAAACCCCAAGGCTTGTTCTTTAGAGATTTTGAGAGAAAGTAAGTATGCTTTTGTGAATTAGGGCTGAATTTTGTGTTTTGGGGGGCTGAAGGTTGGGGGAAAAAGTCCCAAATATCCCCAAGGATGCAGTCTTTTAATGACTGAAAACTAGGTTACTGACGTGCAGGTTGGCGCGGTACGTCGATGGTATCGACACGATAGCCAATGCGTCACGCTATATTCATGCTGATTCACTGGAATTGGACCTTGGTAGCTGGGGAAAATAGTAATCAACATGATATTTGATGTAGCGGGCCAAGATAGCGTTGATTCACTATTTTGGGATTCCAAAGGAGCTTCACACGAAGATAGCGTTGATGTGGCGGGCCAAGATAGTGTTGATTCACTATTTGATAGTTCTGAATAATGTGGAACCATACTGAGTTTCGTACTATGCTGAGTGACTATGTTTGATAGTCCTGAATCTGTAGAACTGAACTGAGTTCTATTTTGAGACTGAGACTAGAACTGAAACTGTGGGAGGTAATCATCTAATCGACATGCCCCTTCTCTAACTTATTAGGGTTCCAACTTATAACCCCAGTTGAAAGGGTTTCAATACCATTTAACGAGTAAGGACAAGCTGTGAGTTAGCCCTCTCTGACAGGAAGCTCTTTCATCAACCCTTGCTGGTAGAAAAACTCAAATGAGATATATCAACCCTAGTATCATAGGGAAATATTTCAACCTACGCTGGCTACGTAGTTCTGGAACACAAGAATTGCTTCTAAGGATCAAACCCTCTGCTGGTAGGTGAGTCCCTATCCTTGGCTTCCCTCAATGCTGAATCCTACTCCCAACTAAATAGACACTGAACTGATCTCTAGTCTATACTAGGCTGGATTGAACGGTTACTGAGATTACTGTTTAGTTGAACTGAACTGAGTTCACTGAGTTTCATTGACTGATGGAATACTACTAAATTCTATTAACTGACTTAGTTTATTCAGGTTTGAACAAGATACTGAATTAGACTAGACTAATATAGATTCTTCTAAGTTTTTCTGAGTTCTGTAACTGACTGAGAGTACTACTGATCCTGTTATGACTGATACTGTTCTATGACTGACCATGGCTCTAGGTAATCAGCTAAATTGTTGGGTACAAGTACCCCCAACACTCGATAGCATAAATTAAAAGACATGGCATAACATGAAACATGTAAACTATGAACTTGATCATCATTCATTCATTAGGGGCATTTTGACAAACACTTGCATGATATAACTTGCATATAAGCTAACTTGACATGATGTCATTCTCTTATAGTTCACATGGACAATTTATCAAGCACTTAGTGAGCATAGTATATGCACATAGTATTGAACAACAAGTGAGCATCATAATTCATCTCTAATTTCACAAGTCAAGGGTTTATCATGAATTCACATGAATATACACACATAATGATCAATTCAAAATCATGAATTAGGAACTTAATCCAAATAGCAATCATGGATACACTTTTATTCCAACCATGGAAATCATAAAATCAATTACTTAAAGTTCAAAAGAGATTCTTGGAATCGTAGGGAGGAAGGAACCCTTGGATTAACACTTCACATAACTTTGTTGAAGAATTTTTGAATATTAACGGTAGAACTCTTGAGATTTGAATCTTGAGTTGAAAACCCTAACGCTTGTTCTTGAGAGATTTTGAGGGAAAGTGAGTATACTTTTGTGAATTAGGGCTGAATTTCATGTTTTGGGGGGCTGAAGGCTGGGAGAAAAAGACCCAAATACCCCCACGGATGCAGTCTTTTAGTGACTAAAAACTGGATTACCGATGCATAGGTCGATGCGGTGCGGCGATGGCATCAACACGATAGCCAATGCATCACGCCAGGTTCGCATCTATTCAATGAAATTGAACTCTGGTAGCTGGGAAAAATAGTAATCAACGCGATAGTCAACGTGGCTGGCCAAGATCGCGTTGATTCACTGTTCTAGGATTCCAAAGGAGCTTCAAACGAAGTTCGAAAAATACAAAACCTTGCGGGAAACACCTACGGAAATTCTTGATCATGAATCAACCTAAACATCAACATTAAATGGACGTAAAGGTTGTAAAATAAGATTGTCAACCTTCGTAGGTTAAAATGACACTAAGCCTGAGTACTTAGTTAAAATATTCTAAGTCTGGGACCCCTTGACAAGCCTAAAGGACTAAATTAAGCTTAGGATTTTGTTAGGTCTTACAATTTCACATGAAGGATTACAAATATATTTAAACTCCTATTAGGACCTCGTCAAAGTTGGATTTAGATGAACCTGGTCATTCTGTAAATGAGAGCATGTACAGAGGAATCATTGGTTCATTTCTTTACCTCACAGCTAGCAGACCTAACATTGTTTTCAGTGCAGGAATGCGTGTAAAATTTCAATTATGTCCCAAAAATCCCGTTTAAAGACTTCTAAAAGGATTTTAAAATGTCTTAAAGGAACCCCAACCTAATCTTACTCTACCATGCTGGTGATAACTTTAATTTGGTTGGTTATATTATTGTAGACTATACATGGTATCTGGTTGACAGGAAAGCACATTAGGAATGACTCACTTCTTAGGATTTTTTTGATCTCCTGGGCTCTAAGAAGCATAATTATGTGCTCTTTCTATAACTGAAGCAAAATACATAGTAATTTTCTCATGTTGTGCTCAATTATTTTGGATTAAGTAATAACTTGAGGACTTTGGGATATTATTAGAATGTGTTCCCTTACTATGTGACAACAAAAGTGTAGTAAACATCGCCAAAAATTTGATTTAGCATAAAAGAACCAAATACATTGATATTAGGCATTATTTCTCAGAGATAATACGGAAAAAGATTGATCAAAATAGTCTTTTGCAACACTAAGGTCCAAATAGCAGACGTCTTCACCAAAGCACTCAGCAGGGACTAGTTCAAAAGAAATTGAATGATGTTGGGACTTATGAGTCCAAACTAACCATTTTGATGCCTCTTATTCCACTAAGTTTGGCTATGATTTACAGGTATCCATGTGAGGTAATTTTGAAATTTTCAAACTCAATCTCGTATCTTTACAGATATACACCCATGGTAATGGAAAAAAGATTAAATTAGGAAAGTGAGATAGACTAAATAAGTAGCCTTGGCCCTATGAGTAGCC
>NC_061122.1:39033125-39035077 GCF_002878395.1 Capsicum annuum | reverse complement strand
AACTTTGCGAGGGTCCTATTACTCCCTAAACTTTTTAAAGTGGATTTAATTCTCACCCAAAACTCTATACCCAGTTTCGACGGCTGGCAGTGTAATACATGCGCCAATCTTATTCTTACACGTGTGTTGATGCATGTAATACACGCACCAACCTCATATTTACACGTGTTCAAACGGGCAGATATATATCATTAAAATACGAAAAAAAAGTCTAGGGGGTAATAGGATCCCCGCAAAGTTCAGTATACTTAACTGAAAATTCGATCAAAGTTCAGATATTTTTATGAGTATTATTTCCTTTTTTTTGTCACTACTTTTTTTTTGAAAAAACACTTCTGAATAAAAAAATATTTTGAACAACAATTTAGTGTTTATCCAAACTTTTTAGAAATGTTTCTCAAAAGTTTAATTTTTTTTACTTCCCAAAAGTTGGTCAAACAAGCCATTAGTCCTATCAATTCATATTGATGTCCCAATGATGTTAATTGTAACTGTTGTCACCATCACCATTAGTCCTATCAATTCATATTGATGTCCCAATGATGTTAATTGTAAGTGTTGTCACAATCATAAATTTTCCCAACAAATAGACAAACTTTACTCAAGTTAATTTCATCACATATTGATTCACAAGAAGAACAAGAAAACATGGTTTACTCTTTTTCTTATCTCCCATCGCTATTTTCACTCTTGTCCAACTAATTGTTATCCAAAATGCACTATGATGTGCCTGTGGGTCCAAGGTATTCCTTCATTGATGGACTTCACAAATTTTTGGTTTTCAAGACTGACAAGCCTTATGCTCCCAATAGCAAAACAAAACCCCGTACTGAAATGAGAATTCATCAATTTTCAATTAATTGTGTTTTAGATTCAAGTTACTTAATAGTCAGTTATATTATTTGGAGAAATATATTTGACTCGAAGGAGATTGATTCAAATGACTCGAAAACCACTTTTTAGTCAGTATTTTAGTAATTAAAGTAACAAGTCAAGATCATGTTGTCATTTTATAATTTTTAATACCTAAATTACCCTCCCAATTCAAAACTACCCTTAATATTTACCTAGTTTTAATAAAGCATGATCCTACAACTATTGCTACTAGCTGGCATCTTGTCCACCACTTTCTCTTTATCTTTTCATCTTTTCACCCACTTTCTCCTTTTATCTTTTCATCTCATGAATCACGAAACATGAGATATGCCAAGTAAAAATTGACATTTCTTTTTTCCAATAAGGGCTCGTTTGGCCATGAAAATTTTTCTCTTTTTTTTCAAAAAAAATTTTGGAGTTAAAAATTATGGTATTTGACCATGAAAATTCGAAAAATAATTCAAAAAATTTTTCTGAAAAGAGAAAACAGGTTGTCGTTTTCACAATTTTTCAACTCCAATTTCAAGTTTTATTATTATTACATATAACCCCAATCTTTTAAATTTTTACATAAAACTCTCCTTATAACATTACTTTTTCAATATACATATATTGCAGTTTTAAAGAATAAGATAATTATAATTTCAAACTTAATACTATTCTAATTAATATATATCTCTTTTTATCTGTCATCATTATTTTTCTTCTTATTTAATTTCCTCCCTTATTTAAGACATTATTTTGTTGCTAATTTATATTTATACCCATAAATATATAAAGTAGTATATTTATACCCATAAATATATAAAATATTATATTTATATCCATAAATATATAAAGTATTATATTTATAACAGAAATATACAAAGTATGTTATATATAAAGTTTATACCATTCATATACCATATACACATATATATAAATATACAAAGTATTAAGAAACATACTAAACATATTTATAACATAAATATACAAAGTATGTTATATATGAAGTTTATACCATGTATATACCATATACACACATATATAAATATACAAAGTATAAAGAAACATACTAAACATATTTATATATTTAT
>NC_061122.1:39023578-39033025 GCF_002878395.1 Capsicum annuum | reverse complement strand
TTGTATATGAAGTTTATACCATGTATATACCATATACACACATATATAAATATACAAAGTATAAAGAAACATACTAAACATATTTATATATTTATGGTATATGATATAATATACTATAAATATGCAAAGTATGTTTTACAGAGAAATAATTTATTCACACATAGTAAAATCTTTCATGTATAAGAAAATTAAAGAAATAAATTAGTGGCATCCTAAAATTTAATAACAACTCATCATTTCCTAATTTTTAGGAACGAAAAATAAATTAAATAAATTCCTAAAAAAAAATATTTGAAAGATAATATTTATTACCTAAAAAATAAGAAGCAGTGATCTGTTAATATAACATTCATATTTAAATTTTCAAATATGAGAAACGGCTATTAATGTAAATATTATATATGTCATAACTAAAATTCATTAAATATGGTCATGTATATGTAATTATTTTTATGAAAGTGGCTAATTGTGTTCTTTTTTCGTTAGTAGGTAAATTTTAGTTGGGTGATTTTGATAGTTTGTAAAAGTTAGAGCATAAAATCATATTTAAAAAATTTTTTCGAAAGTCAAAAAAAAAATAATCAAAAAAGACATGGTCAAACACAACTCCAACTTTAATTTCAACTTCAAAAAATTTTAGTTTTCATGGCTAAACGGCTACTTTATTTTCTTTCATCTTTATTACTCTAGATGATTTTATTTATTTTATTTGATTTTTATACTACTTTGAATAATTTTATGATTTTAATCGGTTAAATAATCATATTCAGTTTTATTAATTTATTTAATTAAAAATAATCACTTTTTCATTTTTACCGATTTTAAATTATTGGGAGAAAATAAACTTTTTTATATTGAATAAATATTGCAAAAGATTTTTTTTTTTAAGATTATATTCTATTTAATTTCACAAGCTAAACAATTTATAATTATAGTATGTCATTATTTTTCCCGTTAAACTAGTTGATTCTTGGAACTTTCATGTAGTACTTCTTTTTATGAGTAGTATAAAAACGTCATTTCTCGAATAATTTTATTTTATATAAGGTATTTAACATAATTTAATTTGTATGAGTACATAACGAGATTCCATTAGCTATTACTATAACATATTATTTTCAGATTCTGCAATTGAGACTATTCATTATCCATTTAGCAAATTATTTTCGTATACCACTTTTTTCATTCAAACAGATCACACAATTCAATTTCAAACTAGATTTAATTTGAAAAATAATATTTCTAAATCCCAAACACCGAATCAAATGTTGAGTTTCTAGTTTAAATTTGTATTTAGCTAATTAATTATTATTTTTTAAATGTCAATATTAGAACATCAATTTGTGTTTGGCCAAAGTTGCAACAGTGCATTTGGTATTCTTTTTTGACCTTCTACTGCAACTCAAAAATATTTAGTACATAATTAAAAAAAATTAAAAATACTTTCTCTGATGTATTTTATGTATTATCATTTTTTTATTCATCTCAAAAAGAATATCATATTTCCTTATTTGATAACTATTTAACGACATAATTTTACTTTTATCTTTATTGGTCCCACTTAATTCAAAAAAAATAGCAGCATATTTTTTTGATAAAGAACAAGTTGGTAAACATTACCAAGTTTTTCCTTATTTCTTAAACTTCGTACCTGATCAAATGAAGACACATAAAATGAGACGGAGGGAGTATAAAATTATACAAAACTATGAAAATTGTAAAATAATTTATTCAACTTGGATAAAAGAATCTGACTTGTAAGAATAACGAAGCAGGGACTTTTTATGGAACGAAAATTATACTTGCCATGAAAGATTCTATTTGTTTTTTATACTATTTTGAGTAGCTTTACAATTTTAGTCAATTAAATAATCATATCAGTTTTAATGATTTATTTAATTAAAAATAATCACTATTTTTTTTATTAATTTTAAATTATTGAGATAAAATAATTTTTTCTCTTACAAAACTATGAGACTAATCTAATGTTTGACAATATATTCTAATCAAATTTTAAAAAAATATCTTCAAAAATTTGTTTTGTTATGACATTCATCATATTTTAAAATTTTATACTTCAAATATTTTAATCTTTCAAAAAAATATCTCACGATTTTTGAAACTTTCATTTATAAAACTTCCAACTAAAAATTTAACAATTTTTGAGAAATAATACCTTTTCGAACTGATCATTGATAGTGTGAGCAGTGATGAAACACAAATATATACGTTAAATATGATTTTTGTGATAATTATAATAATAAAATTTTAACATGACTTGATTTGAGTTGTGTGAAAAAGTAGATGTAAATGATCAACATAACTATGTTGGAGAGTTCACAGATCGATTTGAATTAATTATTAATCAAAATTAAAAATAAATCAATATAGTCGACTTATAAATTACTAAGACCAAATCAAATAATATATTTATCAATTTGATTGTCATTAGTTTGAATTTGAGTTGGTCTGGTTGTTTGATTATTAATTATATATACACAAAAATAAAAATAAAAATAATTTATTCAAAAGGAAAAAAAAGGACAAAAATTCATTTTTACCAGCAACAAAAAAAAAATTCATATATTACCACATTAAATTAAATAGTAACATGACATAATCTAATACAAGATATTTAAATTATAAATAAATTTGATGAAAACACATACATACGTACGTATATCTATATCTATAATCTATAATATATTAAAAGTGTGAAGACCCTTAGAAAAGTAATTTAAACTTTTTACCCTTCATTAAAATACTATTCTTTAGACAAAACTGTCTTTTTACTATTTTTTTATTTATTATTTAATTATTTTTATTATATTAAGTAGACTTTCTAAAATATATAGGACTCCTAAAATATATGATAGGAGAATTAATTAATATTTTTTCTTTCTACTGTTCAATTAGAAAAATACTCTTGAAATAAGACTCTATTAAGGAAATACTTCTATAAATATTGAGATGTATGTTAAACTAGAGAACAAACTGATTTGCCTGTTGGGGGAATATGGTTGATGCTCATCTAACTTTTGTATGTCTAGATTGGTGGATGCTTGATTTTCTAACTCTCAACTTCTTCACAATTTTTGTCAGCATAATAGAATTCAACATATGGGTATATACGTATCTTCTTTGTTTTCATTCAAAATCATTCTTTAGGGTCAGAATTTTCGCTCAGATAAGAACTAGTTGAATCAAAATCGAAGCTTTGTGAATTTTATGACTCGCCAACACAAGTGATGACTTCTAGTGACTCAATTTCACTTCTTAAATTTATTTTTAATAAGAAGTGTAGTAGTAGTAGTAGCAGTAGTAACAACAACAACAATGATAATAATAATAAGATAAAATACTATCAGTTTCAATTTTTACGAGCCAATTAATTTTCTTAGATAAAATAATTATGAAAATACTTTATAATTTTAGTGAAACAAAATAAAAATACTTTCAAAATATTAAATATAATTTAACTAAAATAAAAAATTTGTATTTTATCATGACTTTCTAGTCTCGAAGTTGTGATTCAATGATTATAAATTTTTTGATCAGTTTGTTAGAATAACATTATGTGACTATCCCAATAAATTTTATTTATATCCTTAATCTTTGCATACAGTTGAATTTTCAGTCAAACCTATATAAACTCAACATGCGAGTTATTTAGAGTCAAGATAAAAATTACACTAAATTTTTTAAGTCAAACTTAATTAATTTACAGTTGAAATATCACGTTGATAACTATCAATTGAATTGCTATTTAAAGGCAATTTTATTTTGTTTGTAAGCAAAATAAAAATGAGTTTAACTTTAAAAGTAATCATATTTCGATTTATGTTGATTATAAATTTAGCGATTGAACTATCTCTATTTTCAATTTCAAAAATTTCATTTATGGTTTCTCTCAATTAAACATTTTTGTTATATTGAATTCATTTAAAAAAAATTATAGGAGGAATTTTGTAGATGAGATATATGAAGGATTTAAAGTTAAAAAAAAAAAAAAAAGTTAAAAAGTCTGTATAGTAAAATAACTAAAAAGATAGAAGTATTGGAAGAAAAAAATATATAATAAAAGTCAAAAATAACGATTAAAAGATTTCAAATTAAATGAGAGAGCTTAAAATAAGGAAGGAAAAAGTTGAATGAAAAAGTAAAAGGTAAAATGGTTCGATGGCCCTTATACTATGTAGGTTTTGTTAGTTGGACACTTTTACTTACATGTTTGTCATTTGCACCCCTGAACCCACTAAAAAGCAATATTTTGCATCATTTGACCGTTGACCTTGCCTATGTGGCATTGAAATGGATGACTAGGATAAGGAGACTGTAGTCACTCGCTTGGGGTGCGAGTGAGGATCAATTTTTGGCCAATTTTATATTAAAATAATTTAAAAAATTAAAAATAATATTAAAATTAAAAAAATAAAAAGGATCTTTTTTCCCTCCATATTTTTTAATTTAAAAATAATAAATTTAAAAAAAAATTAAAAAAACCCTTCCCCACCGCACCCCCTACACCCCACCCAGCCCTATCCCACCTTACCCCAGTTGGATCAATTGATGCATGAGCAGAGCTACCTTGTAACAAGGGTGGTTAGGTGAACATCTTTGTGGGAAAATGAGATGTACACATGAAACACATAAATAATATATCAATCGAAATCAGATAATTGGGACATATGACCCTTGGTTTGCATGAATTTTTTATCGACCTGGTCGGGGTGTATTATCAAGAATCATTTTGGAGGATTAATATAAGAGTAAATACATAATTACCCCCTGATGTTGTCCGAGATTTTTAAAAAGACACCTAAACTTTGAATTCGATCTATTACCCCACGATTCTTCTTTATTTCGTTGCAAATACACCATTTTTCGCTGAATCTCAGTCACAACAAAGAGAGTGAACACACGCACCAATCAGGTGATGCCACGTGTTAAATACGTTTAATTTCTTATTTTTATTATTTTTTAATAAAATTTTCCTTTTTATTTAATTTAACACCCCACCTCACCCCACCCCCTCTTCCCCAACCCCACACCCATCCAGCAACTGCCCTCCCCCTCTTCCTCTATCGCGTCTAGAAGCTCCCTTCTACCCCCAACCCCATTCAGCACCCCCACCCCTCACACAACACCCCCATCCCATCAGTATCTCCCCCTAACCCCCCACCCCGTCAGCATTTCCATCCATTTTTTTCTTTTCAAATAACTTCAAAAAATAATTTTATGATTGAATTGAGAGTTTTATGATTGAATTGAGTTTCAAAGATAGCTAAATGATATGATTTAACTGAAAATGGAGCTTTAATGATATGATTTTTTTTTTAAAAAAAAAAGCTTTATTGGAGGAGCTTTAATGGTGACATTGTATTGAAGAACTTTAATGGTGTTGAAGAAGAAATGGTGGATAGTTAAATGATATGATTTAATTGTAAAATGGAGTTTTAATGAATGATTTTTTTTTTTTAAAAAAAGCTTCAATGGAGGAGTTTTAATGGTGAATTGAGTTGAAGAAGAAAGAACGGGTGGATTGGGGGCGGAGAGGGGGTAAGGATAATTTTAAAAAATAAATAAATGTTAATTTTTTTTTAAAAAAAGAATATAAATTATATATCAATTATTTTACACGTGACAGTTTTTAGTTGGTCTAAAAAGTCAAATTCGAGCCCTTTCACTCGCCCGTGGCGCGTGTATACACGCAGAGGGTTAAAATGGTGTGTTTGCAATGAAACAAAGAAGAATCATAGGGTAATAGGTTGAAATGAAAGTTTATGTGTCTTTGTTGGGTTCGAAATCGAGAGGGCGTCATGCGAAAGCTATTAGTTGCAAACTATGATACTATAAATAAGATGAAAAGAAAAACATACTATAAACATGATTATTATATAGTTTGGCCAATTGACCTACATATAAAAACCTAATATAAAAGAAAACATAAAACTATTAGAGAGAAAATCTCCCCCTAAACAAAGACACTTTAAAGACTACATTGTGGATGTTATTCTGTGTTATGGTATGAGAAGGAAGTCTTCTATTTATAGATGTCCAAAACCTTTCCTCTAAGAAAGAGGTTAGCCAAATATGAAAAAGAATTATATTTTTTTCTTTCAAGAAAAGTAAAAGTAATTATGATAACTTTTATTTTACTTCTAAGAAAAAATAAAACTTAAATATATATAGTAAGAAAATCAGGGCAAAAACCCTAACAAATCTCCTTTTTTTGGCTTGATTTTCTTCACTTGATCCGTCTTCTCTTCATATCACGTGCATGAACTTCGTTCTTGATATAATCTTCATAACTGCTGCTTGCCATGGTTAAAAATAAAGTTTAAAGTATCTTGGTTAAAAATTGGTTTAAAAGTAATATTTTATTTTCATTTTTAAAGATGCAGTAGCAGGCGTGTTGAAAATATAGTTGAAATTTGTTCTCCACATATAGTTCGACAAAAATCTTCATTATCATCCAAATTATTGCAGCTTGATTTTGAAACCGCTTTGAACCTATTTAATCTCGTCTTACCACACCATTGGATCATTGAACCATAAGCTCTGATACCACTTGTTGGATTCGAAATCGAGAGGGCGCCATGCGGAAGCTTTTAGTTTGCAAACCATAAGACGATAAATCAGACGACATATGAAAAATTAAACCAAAAATATATTATTGGATATGGTTTGGCCAAACGGCCTACATATTTAAAATAAAATTGAAAATCCTACAACTTATTGGGAGAAATCTCCCCCTAAACAAAAACTTTTTAAAGACTACATTGTGGATGTTATTCTATGTTATGGTATGAGAAGAGAGTCTTCTATTTATAGATGTCCAAAACCTTTCCTCCAAGAAAGAAGTTAGCCAAATATGAAAAAGAATTATATTTTTTTCGTTCAGGAAAAGTAAAAGTAATTATGGTAACTTTTATTTTCTTTCTAAGAAAAAATAAAACTTAAATATAGTAAGAAAATCAGGGCAAAAACCCTAACAGTCTTCTTGCAAATCTCGGACAAGATCAGGGGTGTAATTATGTATTGTCTCTTAATATAACTATGTTCTTTGTGCAAGTCGTTGACTTGCTACTATAACTCTCATATTAAGCTTGTTAAATAGGCTGGGCTGATCCAGCCCAGCCCGACCCACTTACAAAACCAGCCCGGTAAGCCCTAGGACTTTAGGGTATCGGGCTAGGATTTTATTGATTTTGGCCCGGTTAACTCGGCCTGGACCAAGTCCGATTAGGGCCCGTCGGTTAACCGGCCCGACCCGGCCCAGTTAAGTTTTTTTTTTAAATGGATTTAATTATAACTTAGTTTTAATATAATATTAATTTACTATCAAGTATTATTAATTTATATATGTGTATATATATCTTCTATAGACGTATATATTTAACGTATACATGTGTATATGTTTTCTAAATTAATATATAACTATATATATAATTATATATTGTAGTATATATATACTGTAGTATATTTTATTTAAAGTAGTACATATACATTGAATGGTAGGTATATATGTGTATATATCTTCTATAGACATATATATTTAACGTATACATGTGTATATGTTTTATAAATTAGTAAATAACTATATATACGGTGTGTCTATATATATTGTAGTATATTTTACTTAAAGTAGTACATATATTGAATGCTACGTATATGTGTGTATATATCTTCTAAAGTAGTATATATTTAACGTATACGTGTGTATATGTTTTATAAATTAGTATATAACTATATATATATAGTGTGTGTATATATTGTAGTGTAAATATATTGTAGTGTATTTCATTTAAAATAGTACATATATATTGAATGATGCGTATATATGTGTATATATCTTCTATAGACGTATATATTAAACGTATACATGTGTATATATTTTATAAATTAGTATATAACTATAACTATATATATATATATTGTAGTATATATATATTGTAGTATATTTTACTTAAAGTAGTACATATATATTGAATGGTGCATATATTTTTGTATATATCTTCAACAGACGTGTATATTTAATAAATACATTTCTATATGTTTTACTTAAAGTAGTACATATGTATTGGATGATGCGTATTTTGTGTATATATCTTCTATAGACATGTATATTTAATGTATACATGTGTATATATTTTATAAATTAGTATATAACTATATATATTGTACTATATATATATTGTAGTATATGTTTTACTTAAAGTAGTGCATATATATAGAATGGTGCGTATATTTGTGCGTATATCTTCTTTAGATGTGTATATTTAATATATACATGTGTATATGCTTTATAAATTAGTATATAACTATATATATTGTAGTTTATATGTGTATATATCTTCTATAGATGTGTATATTTAACGTATACATGTGTATATGCTTTATAAATTAGTATATAACTATATATATTGTAGAGTATATATATATATATTGTAGTATATGTTTTACTTAAAGTAGTACATATATATTGAATGGTGCGTATATTTGTGTATATATATTCTATAGACGTGTATATTTAATATATACATGTGTATATGGTTTTTAAATTAGTATATAACTATATATATTGTACTTTATATGTGTATATATCTTCTTTAGGCGTATATATTTAATGTACACACGTGTATATGTTATATAAATTAGTATATAACTATATATACATTGTAGTATATATATATTATAGTATATGTTTTACTTAAAGTAATACATATATATTGAATGGTGCGTATATTTGTGTATATATCTTCTATAGATGTGTATATTTAATGTATACATGTGTATAAGTTTTTTAAATTAGTATATAACTATATATATATTGTAGTATATACATATATTGTAGTATATGTTTTAGTTAAAGTAGTACATATATATTTAATGATGCATATATTTGTGTATATATCTTCTATAGACGTGTAAATTTAATGTATACATGTGTATATATTTTATAAATTAGTATATAACTATATATATTGTAGTATATATGTGTATATATCTTCTATAGTAGTATATATTTAATGTATACATGTGTATATGTTATATAAATTAGTATATAACTATATATATATATATTGTAGTATATGTTTTACTTAAAGTAGTACATATATATTGATGGTGCGTATATTTGTGTATATATCTTCTATACACGTGTATATTTAACGTATACATGTGTATATTTTGTATAAATTAGTATATAACTATATAACTATATATATATATATATATATATATATATATATATATATATATATATATATTGTAATGTATATATATATTGTAGTAAATTTTATATTTAAAGTAATACATATACATTGAATGGTGCGTATATATGTGTATATATCTTCTATAGATGTATATATTTAACATATACATATGTATATGTTTTATAAATTAGTACATAGCTATATATATATATATATATATTGTAGACTT
>NC_061122.1:39020349-39023130 GCF_002878395.1 Capsicum annuum | reverse complement strand
TTGTACATATATATTGAATGGTGTGTATATATGTGTATATATCTTCTATAGACGTATATATTTAACGTATACATGTGTATATATTTTATAAATTAGTATATAACTATATATATATATATATATATTGTAGTATATGTTTTATTTAAAGTATTACATATATAATATATTGAATGGTGCGTATATATGTGTATATTTCTTCTAAAGTAGTATATATTTAACGTATACATGTGTATATGTTTTATAAATTAGTATATAACTATATATATATATATATATATTGTAGTATATGTTTTATTTAAAGTTGTACATATATATTGAATGGTGTGTATATGTGTATATATCTTCTATAAACGTATTTATTTAACGTATAAATGTGTATATGTTTTATAAATTAGTATATAACTATATATATATATATATATATATATATATATATATATATATATATTGTACTATTGTAGTATATGTTTTATTTAAAGTAGTACGTATAGTCATATATATTGAATGGTACGTATATATGTGTAATTGTGTATATATTTATTAAAAAATATATAGTGTATATTGGAGTGTATATAATTGTAGTGTATATAGTGTATATTGAGTTTTTTTTGTTTTTGTTTTTAAACCGATTTGATCGGGTTTAGGTGGGTTTAACTGGGTTGAGTTATGTGCGCCGGGTTAGGATTATTTTTAAATTTTTTGCTGTTGAACCCGAACCCTACCCGACCCGCTTAACCCCAAACCGGACTGACCCGGCCCACCAACCCGGTTAACTATCACGGGCCGATTTCAAATTGACCCGACCCGGCCCACTTAACACCCTTTATCTCACATTGATTTATTCATGTTCCTAAGCCATTATGCGTTACTAAGAGAAAACAAGGGGCGGAAATATGTTTCATCAAAATTTTAATGATTACTTTTTTTCGGTGTTTTAATTTATGTGCCATCCTCAATTTTTTCTTTAATCGTGATCTTTTCATATACGTTTTTCAAATACTTTGTATTGTCACTTATTGCGACTTATACTACTTTTTTATTTAGTTTTTAACTATGTAAATTTTATTTCAAAAAACCATACAGATTTCACGTTCCAATTCAAGGTCAAAATTAAAAAATTGAACTCTCAAAATCTAAATGGTGCCGCATAAATTGAGACGTATATTATTTTTAATGATTGACTGATTTTATTGATGTTATATAGGGGTATGATTATTCATCCGCATGTTTAGCAATTTGAGGCAAATGGTTATGCCCCAAGTGTTACATCTGGTGTATTAATAATGCAAGTATTTGGAGTGTCAACGTGACCACCAATAGCCACAACTTTAATGCTAAGAGTTTACAATGGGGATTTATATTAATGAAATTCTCAAGCATGAAGCATCAGGAAGAGGTGGAAACTATCATTATTTTAACTTTGGAGTTTATGCACAGGATAATGAGTCTGATCGAATGGAGTCTCGTTGGAGAGGGATTAAGCTTTTCATGAAATAAGCATAATTATGTAATTTTGCTAAATTAAAAAAAGTATATGATGTATTAGACAAATAAATCATAATCTTCGTAGCATTTTGAGCATGAGAATGAGGTTGACTTGAATAAGTCAAAAATAAATGAAACAAGCTTTGATTAATCTTGCATGTTGTCTTTCACCTTAATTTTATGAGTAACACATGAACAAAAAAATCAAAATTATTACAGAGGTGAACATAATTTGCAAAAGAAATTTTAGACAAAGCCAAATTTATTGAAGAATTATGTATTGATATAAAATAAAAATAGCGAAAATTTATAAGACTCGTTTTTCAAGTCCATACAAGAGGAAGTTAAGGGTTAACTCTCTAGGGAGAGCTCCATATTTCCAACTAATGATATGGAGAGTTTAATTCATATCATTCATATGATTGTCAATATAAATATAACAAAAAATTCTCATTGGTTTTAGACAAGTAAAAGTCCACATGTTTTTTCATTTTCCACATGTTGATTTATATTCTATATCTAAATGAGAAAGACATCTTTTCCTTTGAACTTGTTCTCCAAACTCACTTTAATACTTAAACTTAATTTTCGTTTATTTACCCCCTTAACATCTTTAAAATGTATTTATTTGACCTCTAAAATTGACGTGACATTTTTTTTTTAAAAAGGGACGCATTTATTTATTAAAAAAATTAATTTCAATAATATTATATTTAAAATATAATAATTTTTTTTAAAAACTTAAAATTAAAATTAAAATAAAAAATGGACACTTTTTCTCTTCTTCTTCTTTCTTCTTCAAATCATCATCAACAACAACACTCAAATCTCCATTAACAACCTCAATTTTTTTTCACTTTCCTCTATTAACACCACCACCCAAGAACAACACTTTCCTTTAATTTTTTTCACTTTCCTTCATTAACAACACCACCCAAGAACAACACTTTCCTTTAATTTTTTTCACTTTCCTCCATTAACGCACCTCAAGAACAAACATGAAAACACTATTTAATAATTTTCTCCATTGAACACTATCTCGACCTTCAATCCAACTCCCTCAGAATTTAGATAAAAATTAAATTAAATTGATGATTTTATTTTTGAATCACTTATCATCAATGAGATTTCTTTTGATTTTTACTTTTGATTTTTTTTGTTAATAAGACAATTTAAAAAAATTAATTTTAACTTGATAAAATTATTTTTGTTTGAATAAGAAAGAAAAGGGTGGGGGTGGGGAGCTAGAAGGGTGGGATAGGAGTGGGGCTGAAAGAGGAGAAAGAAAGGCAGGGC
>NC_061122.1:38920352-39020249 GCF_002878395.1 Capsicum annuum | reverse complement strand
GGGGTGAATTTTTTATTATATATATATATATATATATTATATATATATATATATATATAAATAGTACATGTATATTTTTTATTTTTAAAATAAAAATACATAGAAATAATTATATAAAATATATATTATTTAAATGAAAATTGGATAGGTGAGGGGGCATTTTTTATTTAATATATATATATATATATATATATATTATTTAATACATATATATAAATAGTAAATATATATTTTTTGCTTTTTAAAACAAAAATACATAAAAATAGTATGTGTATGGAATTTTTTTTTTAAATCCTAATTTCCTATGTTGCAATGATCTGACACTGATGTGGCATTGATTTGGTACGACATGGCGCGTGTGTAACCCACTCTTTGTTGTGAGAGTGATATTCAGTTTTGAGGGGTGAAACAAATACACTTTAAAGATGTTAAAGGGGTAAATAAATAGAAGTTAAGTTTAAGTACTAAAGTGAGTTTGGAGGACAAGTTCAAGAAAAAAGATGTCTTTTCTCTATGTAAATATAACACAATTCTCATTCTGCTAAGACAAATAAAGTTCACTTTCGACGAGTCAAATGACCCGCCTATTTACTATTTTAATCCATTTTAACAATCTCAATTTCAGTTCAACCTGCCCATTCTTAGTTCACTTGTTCCTTTACATTCGATATGCATTTAAGAACTTATTTTATTGTGTTAAACAAATGAAAGTCCTGCTAGGGAAAATAAGTCTCTTGAGTATTCTCCTTCTAAAATTCTTTACTATAGTGGATTACTCTTTGCCACCGTGATTTTATTCCTTATTCGGAAGAAAGGCTATGTATGTTCAACCCAAAGTAAAAAATTAAAGACGAATAGAATAAACAGAATGAATAAGCTGGCCGGAATTCACTGTTCAGTTCTGGAGTTCTTTTAGTTTGTTATTAGCACTATAATCTGGGTTTTAAACTTACTGTGGAAGAGAAGAAATGAAAATATTATAAAAAGCACAACCGTAATACAACATTCCATCTTCTTTACATTGGAAAAAAATATTGAAAGTTCCAAAGATACTGAATCACAAATATGTGAATGTTCATGAAATAGCAAGGTACACCATCTGAAGATCCTAAAACAATCTAATAGAGGCAACACGTACGTTAATATCTCAAGTGGTCACTCAAGTAAGTAAGGATAATTCACTTAGAAAGCAACTTGAAAATAGCACCGCAGTCCACAAATATGAAATTAATACTGGTATATGTTATTCCATTTGTTCCCAAATACTTGTCGTTCTTACTATACTTAAAAGTAGATATTCCACAATACTTGTCATTTTACATAACTAAGACATAATTATTTTTTTTTCCACTTTTACCTTAGTTATAAATACGGAGAGATATTAATATAGTGCAAAAAGAAAAAAGTATTAAATAGTGGGGCAATAAATAAGGGTAATTTAATCAAATTAGCTTCTAATTAATGTTTTTTTTCAAGAGGAGTGGAAACAAAAATGGCGACAAGCATTTAGGAATGAGGGGAGTATGTGATTCTGAACTCAATGAAATGCTGCAACGTAGACAAGAACAAAATTATGAATCATTATATTCAAAATCCTACAATTATTAGAGAGAAATTATAATGAATGCCTTCGGTAGGCAATAAGTTGACTTTGAATTAATGGTGTATATTATCTAATTTTCTGAAACTAGCATAGGCAAGATACATTTACCTATTCAAAACAACTTACGTGAAGGATTCTCTTTTAACATAATGTACATTGTCTTTTTGCTGTAAATGGAGCCTGTGCGTAAAGTAGTTGTGTATACTATGTATACTAATATTAAACGTTGAATATTTCCACACGGACTTGTTGAAGTTGTGACAGCTGCAATGAATTAACGATCGGACATGCTACAGCCAAGAGATCACCAGTCAGCTCTTTCGCTCAATAGGAATTGGTGGCATGATTTTTTGATTCTATTATTTATGTGGCTTATTAGCAATAAACAGAAGATGTAAACAGAGAGAAACTTGATCAATTTTTTAAATTTATTTTCAGTTCATCATACTTTTATTTCCAAAGCATAGGAATCCCATTATTGGCCACAAATAATGCTCCACTATTTTCAAGTACTGAAATTTAATATTTGATTTTGGTTTGGCCATCCGTCTTTGCAAATATTGAACATTGAGCGTCGTAAAAAATATTATAAGTGAAATAATAATTTTTACATATAAAATTTTTCCTTTCCAGTAAAATTCATATCGAAGCACAATTACATCAATTTTCAAATTATTTTTTTCGAAGTTCAACTTTGAATACTCTTCTCGCAGATTTGGGTCATGAAGTTTGAGACTTTGAGTAGATCGGTAGACCATCGATTTCACGTCCATTCGAATTCAATTTTTTGAAAACCAATCACGTGGGCTGAGCCATGGCTGAGAAGGTGGAGAATAAAATGTTGAATGTTTCGATGGAGAGATTAAATTAATTTATATGGTAATAATATTTAGTTCTTAATCTTAATTTTAATCTAATATTAATTTATTTGACTTTGCCATATCGATGGATGTCACGATTCGATTTACAGGTCATGATGATACCTATTAATTTTCGCCAGTAGGTAAGCCAATTTCATAATCCGGAGTTAACACATTGGGTTAATTAGATAGGAATTGCTCAACTAGGCCAAAATCAACAAACGCAAGATATACATAAACAATGTTCTAATATAAAAAGGTAATCAACTACAAATACCAATTTCATGACGTGGTAATATTTGTACAAGATCACCTAAATACGATAGTAAAGAAAATACAACCCAAGAATCGAAAATAGTTAACACATCTATCTTGAATATAAAAATTGAATCAAAGATAGAAAGAAATAAGCGACTTGAAATTTCAAGAGCTCATCCTATCTCTGGAAAGTCAATACTGCACGAACTCAACTCAACGGTGGCAACTAGTACTCGGATCTGCACCAAAAAGGCACAGAAGTGTAGTATTGTTGACACGTGATTTTTGATCCTCCCCGAATTTTGATCTATTTTTCAATATTAAATATTTATATTTTGTCCGCTATTATTTTAACTCTTATTTCATTTTTAATAAATTGTTAGCTAAAAAATAAATAATTAAATGAAGTTACATTTTGGGGTATTTTATTTTTTATTTCTATTTTTAAAGAAAAAATATAAATAAATAAAATAATATAAGAAATTCAAAAATATATTTTTCTTTTAAAATTTTAACAAATAAGCTAGTAGTTTTAATATTACCTTAATTATATTTATTTTTGCCTATTTATAAACTTCTATTGTATTTTTTAAGTATAAAAATAATTAGTTATTATTATATTTATTATTATTATTATTATTATTATTATTATTATTATTATTTTCTATAATAGTATAAAAGAAATTCAAAATTTGAAATCTCCTTATCTGATGTTAACTGTTCTCCCAAAGTCCCTGTATTTAAGGACTTTTCCACCCTAGTACGTATATTATCACACACTGTATCGGAAAGAAAAAACATCAGATACTAAAAAAATTGATCAGAGAAAAAAACAGATCAAAGAAGAGAGAGATCAGAAAAACAAAGAAAGAAAAGATTAGAAGTTGAAGTTCCGTCTAAAATTTTCGGTGATAAATTCATTTTGGGTATTATTCAGTCTAATTCATTACAGGTTTTTCTCAAACTTTGTACTATTTACATTATAAATCTACTGTAGAAAAGCATGAACAAAACTGTTCAATTAATTTTATTATATTATTTAATATGTGAAATTGATCAACTATGTGAATTTTTATTGTTACATATTACGTAAATTAAATTATTGAATATTCATAGTTGAATATGACAAATTTTCGTATTCACACATCAATGAACATGCACAGATGGTGAGAATATATCAGTAAAAATAATGAGAAATAATCATTACCAAAATACACTGCATATACCATTTACACTGTAATTTTCCCTTCACAGCCTTACATCTCATTCACATACACACAAAAATCAATAAAAAATGATAAAAGAAAAACAGATCGGAAAAACAATAAACCATCAGAAAGCTTCATTCTCCTCAAAAAATGCACTGTCAGACACACACCGCTATAAAATGGGAAAGAAAGAGGGAATGAACGTGAACGAACGGAGAAGAGCAAATAAGTAGCGGAGCAATTTTTTAGACGAAATCTCATCGGAATACATCAAACCACCACTGCCAGATCATCGAAAACATCCAAATCAGTGACCAACCTTTCTTCCCGTCATTGCCGGGATTGCTGGAGCTTCGACATCGCCCCCTATAATGCTCTGTGTCTGTACCTTGGATGCTATACAGTGCTCATAATCCCAAAGGACCACAAGCTAACCCATAACTGGTACCTATTGCAATAACTGTGTAATAAATGCTGTAATGATTGTGGAAATAGGTGGAAACATGTGCCATAAGGTTCAAATCTGTAAATAAATCTGAATGCGGTATCAAATACCAAAACTGAATATAAGTACTGTAAAACTGAACAACTGTCTAAAAATACTCTAGTTCAAAAAAGCCTCGAATTGTCTGAACTGTGGGTTGATGGGACAAGCCCCCAACTAACTCCATCTACTGAAATAAAACCAAAGTACTGTAAATAATAAGTATGTACTCGAACGATGAGGACTCACCATTACTCTGAAAGATAAGAATCTGAATTGCTAAGGGTGCTCTGGAACACGTACGTCTGAACCTATGATATAAGACATCATAGTGCAAAGAAAAGCATGCGTCAATACTTTGAATATACTGGTATGCTCAGTGAGGTAGGCTGATATGCATGGGTTCATATGCATGCTCAATAATGACTGAATAACATGAGTATGACTGAGTAAGAGTACATGCATGAATATATAGACTGTAACTGAGATCGTGCTAATACTGGGTACTGAATCGGAATACTGATAGCCGATATCTGAGTTTACGAATACTATACTACTGATTATCTGAATGATTATATCTGATAGTTCTAAATACTGTGGAACCATACTGAGTTCCGTACTGAGATGAGTGACTATGTCTGATAGTCCTGAATTTGTAAAACTAAACTGAGTTCTATTTTGAGACTAAGACGAACTGAGACTGTGGGAGGTAATCATCTAACCGATATGCCCCTTCTTTAACGAATTTGGGGTCCAACTTGTAACCCCAGTTGGAAGGGTGTCAATATCGTACGATGGGTAAGGACAAGCTATGCGTTAACCCTTTCTGACAGGAAGCTCTTTCGTCAACCCTCGCTGGCCGGATAACTCGGATAAGAAGTATAAACCCTCATAATGCCTGGCAGGAAGATACCTCAACCTACGCTGGCTACGTAGTTATGTAATGCAGGGATTGCTGCTAAGGGTCAAACCCTCTGCTAACAAGAACGCCCCCATCGTTGGGTTAACACGGTACTGAATCCTACTTACAACTGAATAGATACTGAACTAATTTTTAGTCTTTCCTAGGCTAGACTGAACGGTTACTGAGATTACTGTTTAGCTGAACTGAACTGAGTTCACTGAGTTCCATTGATTGATGAAAAACTACTGAATTCTATTAGCTGACTGAGTTTATTGAGGTCTGAACTGGATACTGAATTACACTGGACTAATATGGATTCTACTGAGTTTTCTCCTGAGTTCTGTAACTGACTGAGAGTACTACTGATTATGTCGTGACTGATACTGTTCTATGACTGACCATGGCTCTAGGTAATCAGCTAAATTATTAGGTACAAGTACCCTTAGGACTCTATAGCATAAATTAAGAGACATGGCATAACATGAAACATGTAAACTGTGAACTTGATTATCATTCATTCATTAGGGCATTTTGACAAACACTTGTATGATATAACTTGCACAGAAGCTAACTTGACATGATTTCATCCTCTTAATAGTTTACATGGATAATTTATCAAGTACTTGGTGAGCATAGTATATGCATATAGTATCGAATAACAAGTGAGCATCATAATTCATTTCTAATTTTACAAGTCAAGGGTTTATCATGGATTCACATGAATCTACACACATAATGATCAATTTCACATGAGGTATATATATATATATATATATATATATAATCATGAATTAGAAACTTAATCCAAATAGCAATCATGGATACACTTAAATTCCAACCATGGAAATCATAAAATCAATTACTTGAAGTTCAAAAGAGATTCTTGGACTCTAAGGGTGGAAGGAACCCTTGGATGAACACTTCACATACCTTTGTTGAAGAATTTCTGAAAGCTTATGGTTGAATTTTAAGTTCTTGATTTGAAATTGGACTTTCTAGGGTTTTTTTCTTGAGAAAATTTGACAAAGAATGACTATATTTGCTCTATAGGGAGTTTAATTTCGTATTTTAGGGGCTGAGGATCGAGGAAAAAAGACCTAAATACCCCCAAGAATGCGGTTTTTTAATGATTGAAAATTGGGTTGCCGACACGCAGGTCGACACGTTGCATCGCTAGCATCGATGCGATAGTTGATGCGTCGTACCATGTTTACATCGATTCACTAGAATTGGACGCTGGTAGCTGGAGAAAATAGTAATCAACATGATAGTCGATTCGGTGCACCAAGATCACAATGATTCTCTGTTTTAGGATTCCAAAGGTGCTTCAAACGAAGTCCGAAAAATCTAAAACTTGGCCGAAAACACCTACAGACATTCTTGATCATGAATCAACCTAAATATCAACATTCAATGGATATGAAGGTCAGGAAATAAGACTGCCAACCTTCGTAGGTTAAAATGACACTAAGTCTGAGTACTTAGTTAAAATATTTTAAGTGTGGGACCCTTGACAAGCTTAAAGGACTGAATTAAGCTTAGAATTTTGCGGGGTCTTGCATTATCTCCCCCTTGGGAACATTCATCCTCGAATGAGACTGCTGAGACTGAGAATATTGAGAGACTAACTTACTTACTAGATAAGAACATCTGGAACATGACTATATGACTGATATTACTGGTATTCTGAATCATCATACTGAATATGCATATCTGATGCATGGATATAGCTGAATATAATTCATGAATGCATGACTGGGATTACTGATAAACCGAATCTATATACTGAACATGCATATCTGATGCATGGGTACATGCCTGAACTGGCTCATGAACGTATAATTAAACATACAATGGTAACTGATACCAAGTTTGTAACTAAAATCTGAACATAATACTAATTAAGCTTAAGAAAACTATTACCTTGAGCTGAGTCTAGATTAGTGGAGAAAGATGAGGATACTTAGTTCGTATGTCTGCTTCTTCTTCCCAAGTAGCTCTCTCAATGAACTGATTTTGCCAAAGAACTTTGACTAGAGGAACTTCTTTGTTCCTTAGTCTGCGAATCTGATAGTTAAGGATTTCGACTGGGATCTCTTCATAAGAGAGACTATTTTAAATATCTATGCCCTCAATAGGGACAATGATTGATGGTTCACCTATGCATTTCTGTAGCAAGGAGACATGAAACACTGGATGAACTGAAGATAAATCTGAAGGTAACTCAAGCTCATAAGCTATCTTTCTGAAATGGCTGAGAATTCGGTAAGGACCGACATATTGGGGATTGAGTTTCCCTTTTTTGCAAAAATGCTTTACTCTTTTCATAGGAGAGATCTTCAAGTATGCATAGTCACCAATCTCGAACTCGAGATCCTTTCTGTGCACATCTGCATACAATTTCTGCCAGAGCTATCTTAAGCCTTTCCCTAATCAATTGGACCTCTTCTAAGGTATCAAACACCAAGTCAGGCCCTGCCACTTCATCCTCACCCATTTTAAACCAACTAATGGGAGATATACACTACCTTCTATAAAGCACCTCAAACAGAGCCATCTGAATATTGGAGTGATAACTATTTTTATATGCGAACTCAATCAAAGGCAAGTGGTCATCCCAACTACCTTTAAAGTCTATCGCACATGCTCGCAACATATCTTTTAAGGTCTGAATGGTCCTTTCTTCTTGACCATCTGTCTGAGGACGAAAGGCTGTACTAAGATTAACTCAGGTACCAAGACCCTTTTGGAATGCTTTCCAGAAATAAGAGGTGAACTGGGTACCTCTATTTGAGATAATAGACAATGGAACACTGTGCAATCTAACCAACTCCTTGATATATATTTTGCATAATCCTCGACTGAATAGGAGGTATGAATGGAAAGAAATAAGCTGATTTGGTCATTCTATCTACAATAACCCAAACTGAATCATGCTGATGATGAGTACGAGGCAAGCCCGTCACAAAGTCCATGTTTACTTCTTCCTATTTCCAGGTGGGAATACTGAACTCCTGCATAGACCTACTAGGCTTCTGATGCTCAATCTTAACCTTTTGACATGTTGATCACTTATCCACAAACTCTGTAATGTCTCTTTTCATCCCACTCCACCAATAGATTTCTCGCAAATCACGATACATCTTCGTGGCCCCTGGATGAATAGACTAACGCGCACCATGCACCTCTACAAGAATTTGCTACCTGAAGTCATCTACACCTGGCACACACAGACGACCCTGACAATGCAAAACACTATCTCTCCCTTGGGAGAAAACATCTACTTTCTGATTTATGATTAATTCCTTCAACTGTACTAGACTAGGATACCTATCCTTCTTTTCATTCATTTCGAAAACTAGGGATGATTCTGAGCTACTCTTCACCCACACACTACCTTCTGCTGAATCGACTAATCGAACACCTAGTCGGGCTAGCTGAAGAACTTCGTGGGCTAACTTCTTCTTACTATTCTCAACATGGGAAACACTACCATTGACATTCAACTGAGAGTGTCAGGCACTATATTGGCCTTGACCGGATGATACAGAATACTCATGTCATAGTCTTTCAACAATTCCTACCACCTTCTTTGACGAAGGTTGAGGCCTTTCTGAGAGAACACATACTGCAGGCTCTTATGATCAGTGAACACATCAATGTGCACACCATACAAGTAATGCCTCTAAATCTTTGAGGCAAAAACTACTACTGCTAACTCAAGATCATGAGTAGTATAGTTCTTCTCATGGGTCTTAAGCTGTCTAGAGGCATAGGCTATGACCTTACCTCTCTTCATCAAAACATAACCCAATCCAACTTTGGAAGTGTTACAGTACACAACAAAACCATCGAAACCATCTAGTAGGGTCAATACTGGAGCTGTTATGATTTGAGCTTCAACTTCTGAAAACTCTTTTCATAAGAATCTGATTACTGGAACTTGACTTTCTTCTGAGTCAATCTGCACATAGGGGATGCAATAGATGAAAATCCCTAAATAAATCGTCGGTAATAGCCAGCCAAACCCATAAAACTCCTAATATCTGATGGAGATATGGGCTTGGGCCAGTTTGTCACTGTTTTGGTATTTTGGGAATCAACTCTAATACCATCACCGAAAATTATATGGCCAAGGAATGCTACTGAACTTAGCCAAAATTCGTGCACTAAATCTGGTGAATAGATAATGATTTCTGAGAGTCTGCAATACTATTCTGAGATGGTCTACATGATCGTGTTCACTATGGGAGTAAACAAGAATGTCATCTATGAAAACTATGACGAACATGTCCAAGTACTACTTGAACACACAATTCATCAAGTCCATGAAGGTTGCTGGGGCATTGGTAAGACCAAAAGACATGACTAAAAATTCAAAGTGACCGTACCAAGTTTAGAAAGTTATTTTTGGGATGTCACTTTCCCTGACTCTAACCTGATGATATCCTGATCTGAGGTCTATCTTAGAGAAATAACTGGCACCCTGAAGTTGGTCAAACAAGTCATTGATTCTGGGGAGTAGATACTTATTCTTGATCGTAACTTTATTTAACTAGCGGTAATTAATGCACATTCTGAGAGAACCATCTATTTTATGCACGAATAAAACTGCTGCGCCCCACAAAGACACAGTGGGTCTAATGAATCCCTTATTTCAGAGATTCTTTAATTATTTTGTTAATTCTCTGAGTTCTGCTGGAGCCATTCTGTATGGCGGGATAGATATGGGCTGAGTATCTGGGAGAAGATTAATTCCAAAATCAATTTCTCTTTTGGGAGAAACTCTGGGAAGATCTTCGGGAAACATATCTGGGAATTCACATACTACTGATACTAATTCAAGAGTAAGGGTTTCTGAACTAGAGTCCTGGACTCAAACGAGATGGAAGACATATCCCTTAGATATCATATTTTTAGCCCGAAGGTAATAAATAAGTTGATCCCTAAGTGCTGAAGTACTACCCTTCTACTGTAGGACGGGTTCATTCAGAAACTGAAACTGGACAATTTTATTTCTACAGTCGACTGAGGCATTACAAGAATGAAGCCAATCTATGCCGAGAATGATATCAAAATCAGTCATCTCTAATTTGACTAAATCTGCTGAAGTGACTTTCTGAGATATCATAACCGGACAGTTCATTTATACCTACTGGGTAATGATATATTTACCCACTAAGGTAAAAACTGAGAAGGGCACTGCTAGAATTTCAGGACTGACTCCGAAATCCACTGCTATATATGGATTAATAAAAGACAAAGAAGCTCCTAGATCTAGCAAAGCATAAACATGCAAATGGAAAACTTGTAACGTACCAGTGACCACATTAGGAGTACTTTCCTGATCCTGTCGGGACTAAAGAGTATAAAGTCTATTTGGGCACTGCCCACTGGTGGTACTGAAAGAGGCACCCTGATGATTCGAGCGACCGGATTGAGCTGGGGGACGGTTATGCTGACTATGCTAACCCACCTGAGGAAACTCTCTGACTCTGTAGCCTGGCTTGCCACATCTGAAACACACATTGCTGCCAGTTTTGCAGATACTCTAGTGGTTTCTGCCGCACTTTTGGCAAATGGGATTGGTTCGGGCACTGCTAACACTGCCCTGGGGTTTAGCGCTTGATGCCCTGTCTAAGTTGCCATCTCTAAATTTTGGCACTGGAGAACTAGCTGAGGAAGGAGATGGAACTGAGGATTTCAGGCTGAACTGAGAACGATTCTAACCCTTTGACTTAGGTTGAGCAAAATTAAAACTACCTATTCTTGCCCTCTTATTCTCTCTCTCCTTCTCTTTATTCTTGGCCTTCTCTATCTGCTAAGCATGGACCATGATCCTGGCTATGTCCATCTCCTTAATAAGCATTGCGATCCTACACTCCTTGACCACGCTGTTAGACACTCCTAACATGAACTTACTGATCTTCGCTCTACTATCTGCTACAATATACGGGGCATATCTGGCTAACTGAGTAAACTTAAGAGAATACTCCTGCACTATCATATTTCCCTGCTTCTGGTTTATAAATACCAAAACCTTCACTTTCCTCAACTCTAGTGGGAAGAACCTATCTAGAAAAGTAACCGCAAACTCCTCCCATTCTATGGACCCTGCATCTGTGGCCCTCTCTGCCTTCTACTAGTTGAAACATGAGTGAGCCACATCTTGTAACTGATATACAGCCAACTCAGCACTCTCAACAGCAGTCATCTCCATGATATAGGTAACCTTCTACACCTGATCAAGAAATTTCGGAGGGTCCTCATCTGACTTAGACCCGATAAATGATTGAGGGTTTATTCGGGTGAAGTCCTGAATCCTAGTAGCAGCAGTATTGGCCACTGGGTTGGCTGGAACCACAACTGAACGTTTAATCTAGGTTGCCATAGAATGAGCTAGGGTGGTGAAGGCTGCTCTGAACTCTGCGTGGGGGACATGCTCACCCAAAAGATCTAGATAGATGGGCTGAGGGGCTGACTGATCTCCCATTCCTCTTCCTTGAGTCCTCTTTAGAGGCATATTCTGTAAACAAAAGAGAATCTAGGATTAAAAAGAGTGAGTAGCTGGAGCTCATGTATACTCGCACGACATGAATACTGCAAGAAGGGAAACTTTTCCTAAAATATCTCATAGCCTCTTGTCTACAAGTGTGGCACATAACACACCCATGCACAAAACTCTACTATATATGGCTTTCAGACTTCCTAGGACTCTATTGAACCTTATGCTCTGGTACCAAGTTTGTAACGCCCCAAGTTTGTACCCTGAATACTACACGGTGCTCATAATCCTATGACATAATAAGCTAACCCATTACTGATACCTGCTGTAATAACTGTGTAACAAAAACTATAATAATTGTAAAAATGGGCAGAAATAAGTGCAATAAGGTTTAAATCTGTAAATAAATCTAAATGCAGTATCAAAATACCAAAACTGAATATAAGTACCGAAAAACTGAACAACTGTATGAAAATAATCTAGTCTGAAAAAGCCTCTAACTATATGAACTGTGGAGTTGATAGGACAATCCCCCAACTAATTTCATCTATTGAAATAAAATTGAAGTACTGTAAATAATAAGCATGTCCTCAAACAATGAGGACTCACCACTACTCTGAAAGCTGAGAATCTAAAATGCTAAGAGAGCTCTAGAGCCCGTGCATCTGAACCTATGATATAAGACATCATAGCGCAAAGAAAAACATACGTCAGTACTTTGAATGTATTGTTATGCTTAGTGACGTAGGCTGATATGCATGGGTTTATATGCATGCACAATAATAACTGAATAACATAAGTATGACTGAGTAAGAGTACATAAATGAATACATAGACTGTAACTGAGATCGTGCTAATACTGAGTACTGAATCAGAATACTAATAACTGATATCTAAGTTTACAAATACTGTTTTATTGATTATCTGAATGACTGTATTTGATAGTTCTGAATACAGTAAAACCATACTGAGTTCTGTGCTAAGATGAGTGACTATGTCTGATAGTCCTGAATCTATAGAACTAAACTAAGTTCTATTCTGAGACTGAGACTGGAATTGAGATTATGGGAGATAATCATCTAATTGACATACCCCTTCTCTAACTGATTTAGGGTCTAACTTGTAACCCCAGTTGGAAGGGTGTCAATACCGTGCCATGGGTAAGGATAAGCTGTGAGTTAACCCTCTCTGATAGGAAGATCTTTCGTCAACCCTCGCTGGTAAGATAACTTAGATAAGAAGTATCAACCCTCATAATATCTGGTAGGAAGATACCTCAACCTACGCTAGCTACGCAGTTCTGTAACACAAGGATTGCTGCTAAGGGCTAAACACTCTGCTGACAGGAATGCCCCCATCCCTGGGTTAACTCGGTGCCGAATCCTAATCCCAGCTTAATAGACACTGAATTGATTTCTAGTCTGTACTAGACTGGACTAAATGGTTACTGAGATTACTGGTTAGCTGAACTGAACTAAGTTTACTGAGTTCCATTGACTGATGGAATACTAATGAATTCTATTAGCTGACTGAGTTTACTGAGGTCTGAACTGGATACTGAATTGGACTGGAATAATATGGATTCTACTAAGTTTTTTCCTGAGTTCTATAACTGACTGAGAGTACTACTGATCGTGCCATGACTGATACTGTTCTATGACTGACCATGGCTCTAGGTAATCAGCTAAATTGTCAGGTACAAGTACCCCTAGGACTCGATAGGATAAATTAAGAGACATGACATAACATGAAACATGTAAACTATTAACTTGATCATCATTCATTCATTGGGGTATTTTGACATACACTTGCATGATATAACATGCAAGAACCTAACTTGACATGATTTCATTTTGTTAATAATTTACATGGATAATTTATCAAGCACTTGGTGAGCATAGTACATGCACATAGTATTGAATAATAAGTGAGCATCATAGTTCATCTCTAATTTTACAAGTCAAGGGTTTATCATGGATTCACATAAATCTACATACATAATGATCAATTTCACATTAGGTATATATATATAATCATGAATTAGAAACTTAATCCAAATAGCAATCATGGATACACTTTAATTCCAACCATGGAAATCATAAAATCAATTACTTGAAGTTAAAAAGAGAATCTTGGACTCGAAGGGTGAAAGGAACCCTTGGATGAACACTTCACTTACCTTTGTTGAAGAATTTCTGACAGGTTATGGTTGAATTTTGAGTTCTTGATTTGAAATTGGATCTTCTAGGGTTTTGTTCTTGAGCACATTTGAGAAAGAATGATTATATTTTCTCTATAGGGAGTTTAATTTCTTGTTTTGGGGGCTTCGGGTTGAGGGAAAAAGACATAAATACCCCAAAGAACGCAGTCTCTTAATGATTGAAAACTGGGTTACCGACGCGTAGGTCAACGCAGCGCGTCGATGCCATTGATGTGGTAGCCAACGTTTCGTGCCATATTCCCATAGATTCACTGGAATTGGATGATGGTAGGTAGGGAATATAGTAATCAACGCGATAGCCAACATGACATGCCAAGATCGCATTGATTCACTATTTTGAGATTCCAAAGGAGCTTCAAATGAAGTTCAAAAAATCTGAAACTTGTCCGGAAACACCTACGGATATTCCTGATCATGAATCAACCTAAAAATTAATATTTAATGGACGTAAAGGTCGTGAAATAAGACTTCCAACCTTCGTAGATTAAAATGACACTATGTCTGAGTACTTAGCTAAAATATTCTAAGTCTGGGACCCCTTGACAAGCCTAAAGGACTGAATTAAGCTTAGAATTTTGTGGTGTCTTACACCCCCCTTTCTCCTTCTCTCCACATCGAAAATCCGGCTATCTCTCCTCCAAAAATCATTGAACAATGGTAAATTTCCGCCGGCATATCCACCAGAAACAATCGTACAATGGCTTTCTGCCAAACCGTGCCGCCCTGTCTCTTCTTTTCTCTCATCGCTGCTGTTATTTTGGTCAAACTCACTGGAAAATAAATTAAAACCGACAACAAATAACTACATTCAGTTATAATGTGCATTGATCAGTTATTTTTTTATATTGATTTTAGTATTTATTTTTTTGCTTATACTGATATCGTATAGTTTGAGATTTGCATTGCTTTAAAGTGAATATAATTATCATAAAATTAAGATAACATGATTAATTTGTGTTGTATTATTATATTTTTATTATTATTATTTAGTTTTTATTTTATTTTATTTTATTTTATTGTTGTTACCAAACTTGATAATTGTTTATTATATTAATTATTAATTAATCGCCTTAAAATAATTTTTTCTCAAATTTATTATTAGAGTTAAATAGTGTTTTGGATTGATCAAATTATTATGGTTTTACAAGAAATAAATTAAAGCCTTTAATTTTAGGAAAATTTTAAACACGTTTAAAATTTCTTGTCTAGATTAAGAATGCGGCATAGGCATCTTTCCGTAATATTTAAAATTCAAAGACGCAATAATGCACCTTGGCAAATATCTTTCTAAAATTAACTTTTATCAATCTATTTAATATAAGATAATAAGTATGGGTACGATAAAAAATGAGTAAGTTTAGGCCTTAACACAATTTATTTAAAATAGTTTAAGTCAAGATAAGTCAATAAAAGTGACCATTCTAGAACCACGGGATTCGAAGGGTGCCTCACACCTTTCCTCGGTCAACAGAATTCCTTACCCAGTCTTCTATTTTTTCAGACCAATAAAGAGTCATTTTCTTTTGGTTAGGGATTCAATAAGGTGACTTGGAACGCCATAACTCGATTCCAAGTGGCGACTCTGTAAATAAACTAATCCCTATTCAAAATTGTCAATTTAATTAAAAAATCCTTCGTCTACAATCCCGCAGACGAAAAAGGGGTGTGACATCTCTGGCGACTCTGCTGAAGAAATATAAGAATTTGAGCTTTTGATATTGACTTTTCTTGCTTTAATTATTTTTATATTGTGTTTGTTGGCCTTATGTGCTACTTGTCGCTCATTTACTAGTTTGATATTGTTGAACTGTATTATAAATTATCTTCTTTTGCGTATCTCCTCTGATTCTCTAAAATAGGATAGAAGGAATGCAACGTATGAATCCTACTTTTTTGTTGAGACATCCGAAGTGTTAAGGTACCTGGTGAAAGATTATTAGTTACATATGTTAGGCGGGGTTCGGATCGGCAATGAAGGAGGAGTAGCCCTGCTACCGAACAAGTTGTCTATCCCTGACTCGAGTGTACGCTCGGGTAAGCCAATCTAGACACCTATTCCTATTAGACTAAACTTAGAAAAATTGAAACTCAGAATCTGGTTATCCCTAGTAGGTTCGACTTAGCGGAACTCATCACAGGGGCCGAGTCTGTATAGGTTAGGTAACCCACTTTATAATGACCAACATGTGCATCCTATGTGATCTTTGACATTTATTTGAAAGGCTATTTGACTATTGAGCGACTTTTAGGTAACTTGGTAAAATGAAAAAGAGTATATTGTCCTCAAATTTAATAAATCACTTTTAAAAGAAATTAAAAATATATATATAGTCTTTTTAAGGTCTTCATGAACTACGAGGGTCTGATTCTCACTCTTTAGTGAGATACGTAGGAAATCCTACCCGGGATACACCCCTGTATTTTAAAAAATATTTATTCACAAAGTTATTGAAGGATATTTTTAAAAAAATAATAAAATTAAAAAAAAAGACTATTTTCATGAGTGTTATTATCTTTATCTTATTTTTCCCTTTTTGTCCTCAAAATTAATTTTAATACAATCTTAATAGCTTGAATCTTTAGAGGTCGTGAGCTAAATTTTTATAAAGTAATAAAATATGTAAGCATATTTCTTAACAGTCTTGAACCTTTAGGGATTGTGAGGCTGAAATTTTTATACAACTTTATACATAAAATAATTATTTTTCTTTTTTTTTCCTAAGTCATTTTCTTTTCTTTTCTTTTTTCTTTTAAATGTATTTATGGGGTATTTTCTTCCAAACACATGGTCAAAATTGTCTAGAGGTCTGTTGTTGTAAAATTTATGATAGAGTCGGTTTAAATAAGTGCTCTTCTTTAGAAAAAATGTTGTCATTCATGTTTCTCTCATTTTTTTATTTTTGATAAAATTATTACTTGCATCTAAGTCCAATTTAGTGGTCACATTAACGAGTTAAGTTGAAAATCCAAAAATAGTGAATTGAATTCTACTGAGAGTCTAGACATTTCTTAATCTGGTGTCTCTATCCATAGGTACAATATGTCCCCTCCAATTTGTGGAAAATGTCTAAAGAGGAAGAGGGATGGGAGTGTACCACTTCAAGTTATAGACTGCACCCCTTTATAGCTTTGGATGTGGTGGAATGAGATGGATTCATTTGATTATGGAAAGATATATAAGTATTTGTGCTTTTTGGCAAGAATCATGACAATAAATCCTGCAAGGGATGCGTCTGATACGTTGCTGAATTTCTGAGATCTGATGAACAATGTATTCCATTTCTCAGATTTTGAGCTGACACTGACTTTAGAGAAGATAGCCCCGAGACCCATCTCGATAAACAAATTCTGCCAGCTCCTGAACATTCGTAACCCAAAGAAAAAGTTAATGCAAAAAGGTAGGGTCTCCTTACGGTTTCTGTATGAAAGATATCGAAGACAAGAAGGTTTACACAGTTTGGTAAGCAACTCTGTAATAAGGAAATTTTGAAGCCTTGAAAGAGCATAGATGATTCACATTCATGATAGCCTTTTTAGGAACTATGGTCTTCCTGAGGAGAGAGAAGAAAATTAACATTCGTCTGGCTGGAGTTGTACATGTACTGATCACGAAAGACAATCACACTATGGTACCAATGATCTTAGCTAAAATATATCTTGCTCTGACCGTTTGTCAGAAAGGGAAAGTTTTTTCGAAGGATGTAACATATTGCTGCAGATGTGGATTGTGGAACATCTTTACCAATGTCCTAAAGTTGTTAATTTTGTTCTTGAATGATTCAATCACATCAAAGATTATGAAGAAAGGTTAAAGGAATATAAATGTCTAGAAGGACTTAATGCATGGAATAAGCTTTTCCAATCACTAACGGCAGATAAGATCACTTGGAATCTCCCTTAGTTCCCTTGGAGGTAGGTCATATATAGTTCCAATTTTCATTCTTTCTTGATGATGATGGGTATTAGAGATGTACAACCGTATGTGCCATTATGAGTTCTACGTCAGCTAGGAAGATGTCAAGTAATTCCCATTACAGAAGATATGATTGAGTTTGTATTTGAGTTTAGACTAGAGATTCCACTTTCGGAAGGATTAGCTCAGCAGATTTAGGATGGTTTCTATATTATAGGTGCTGAAACAATGGTCATACAATATGACAAAAAATAAGTACACCCAGACTACCATGAATGGTTTGAAAAATAGCTACCTTCACTAGTCAAACCGGAAAGATCGATTAAGGGTCCTATAGATCAAGAAACTGCAATAAAGATAGGGATTGAGAGGCCTTGCGAGAATATCATGATGTCAACAAAGTTTTGAGAGAAGAATTGGAGCATGCCAAGGCGAGAATAGAAGAACAATAGAAGGAATTTGCTGAAAAGAAAGCAAAGTCAGAGGTATTGAGGACACACTTCGAAGAGAAATCAAATTGGCTACAACTAAGAGGTCATATGTTGTAGTGCTTGCCACATCTCATCGTCAGCAGTTGTAAGAATTTGAAAATAACATGCAATAAGAATTTGACCAAGAGAGATCTCAGTGGATACATGAATGAGGGATATTGTGAGAACAGTTGGAGGTTGCTTTCGCTCGTGAACAACGTGCAAGAGAGAGAATTGATTCCCAGGATTGGCAGGACCAAGAACGGGATCAGGCCTTTAGTTCCCTTTAAGATAAGGTCTGCCATGTGGCACATGATACCGCCAAAATGGGTTTAGACTACCAGTAGTTGAGGTGAGAATAATTTTTGGCACAAGTACCAGCTTTTGCCAGCGTCTCACCACTTCATTGGAAGATATATACTTGGGTTTGGGTGGTTATATCAAGCTGAAATCTCCTTGATTGAGCATGATTGAAGTTGTTAGAATCAGTTGAAGGCCTTGAGATATTGGGATTTGGCTGTATGGATGGATAGTTATTTTCTTTGATAGTTTTTTGGTTTCAGTCGTAGAACTTCTTGTTTGGATGTCATGTGTTTTAGTTAATCTTATTTGTTTAAGTTTTAGTTTTATTTGTCAGATGTCAGTTAGTAGGTTTTATCTTAGGAGTTGTGTCATTTGTTTTTTCATATTTGTATTAAAAAATTATGAAATGTATTGAAGTTGGTCGTTTATTTCTATATATATTACATATGTTTTACTTCACTTACTTTATTTTAAAAAAATCAATCATTTTTGTTAACTTTTTTCCTAACTACGCAAGATCTGATTCATGTCCTGGCATGATACGTATGCAACCCTTTAAAGGGTTTGATCAACACTTTTCAAAATGTACGCCTATAAAAGCCGGGATGAAACACAAAACCTTCCATGATAGGTTGGAAAATGCATATAGAAGTATATCATATAATGTGACATTATAATGTGTTAAATATGTAACACTCACCTATCTGCTACTTGGTAACAGAAAATATAAAGTAGTTGGTGGTTGGTTTGTGGTTTAAACTAGGATCACATTCTTACAACACCAGATACAAAGGAAAAAGAAAGATGACCTGCAAAGAGGGTGTAGGGTCTGACAGTGAAAAAGAGCAAAAACAATTGATTTCGCAAGAATTAGCACCAATGGAAGAAATTAAGTTATTGAGACAACAGCTAACAGAGATGTATCAAGCTTGGTTGTATGGACAAGCCCCTCCTTCCTCAATCCCTGGACTTTGGAATACAAATTATCCAAATCCCGCTCAAGCTCAAACTGGTGATCCATTTTACCTTCCTGGATTCGGCTTATATGCTAATGTGTCTGGCGCTGCTGGTATTTCTACCATGTGCTCACCAAATCCATCTATCACAAACATCCTACTTTTCACTCCTGTAGTACCAGCTATTACCGATCCTTAATCGACAGTACAAAAAAATACGGGTGAACCAAGTCATGATCAATTGTATCCTTCTGAAATGACTTTTAAATCCCCCAATCCACATTACCATGCTCATCAACACATTTCTCCTATTGTGATTGAGAAGACTATTAAAAATGAAAAACAAGAAGAGATGGCCAGGAAAGAGCAAAGTTTGGAGCAGAGTATGAGAAATATGCAAGGATTAGGAGGAATGAAAAGTGTTTCATACAAAGATTTGTGTATGTTTCCTGATGTCCATTTTCTATTAGGGTTCAAAATGCCAAAGTTTGACAAGTATGGAGGCCATGGAGATCCTGTGGTTCATTTAATGAAGTTCTACTATCAATTAAGGGGATCAGGGGGAAGAAAACTGCTCATGGCTTACTTTGGAGAAAACCTGTTAGGGATAATTTCTGAATGGTTTATTGACCAAGATATTTCTCGTTGGCATGTATGGGATGAGATGGCTCAGGATTTTGTTCAGCAATTTCAATATAATATTGAGGTAGTGCCAGATCGTACCACACTTGCTAACATGAGAAAAAAGGCAATTGAAAGTTTTCAAGAACATGCTGTCAAATGGAGAGAGTAAGATGCAAGAGCCAAACCATCGATAAAAGAGTGTGCAAGGATTGATATCTTTTTACAGGCACAAGAACCTGATTATTTCCATTATTTGCTTTCTACTATTGGAAGCACATTTATGAAGGTCATTAAAGTTAGAGAGATGGTAGAGAATGGAATTAAGTCTAGAAAGATTATCAGCCAGGCTACTTTAAAAGTAACAACACATGCAATTCAAAGTGGTTTAGGAAGTTTTGGTGGAAAGAAAAAAAAGAGGATGTAGCTACTATTGTGCTAGGTCTAAGACAAAATTAGAGAGGTGCACATCACCCTTACGCATAATCTCAATCCCAAATTTATGTCCAAGACCCATATAACCATCCATGACATTATGTTTCTCCAAAAAATTGATTATATTCTATTCTACCTTCTCAATATTCTACCTATAATGTATAACCATATATTTGGGTTCCTTCTTACCCCCAATGGCATGCACCATCCATCTAGAATCATTCTCTAGTCACACAAGTTCAAAGAGGCCCTCCTAAGTCTAATTTCTAGCCTAATGCAGACTACAAGAAGGCTAATATGGGCAAAGATAATTTTACTCCTATTGGAATATCTTACGCCAGCTTATTTCAGAGGCTGAGGAACATGAATGTTCTAAGCCCAATTGAGAGAAGAATCCTAAATCCTCCCCCAAAGAACTTGGATTATTCCAGAAGATATGTATACTATTCGGATGCCCCAGGGCTTGACACAGAAAAATATTGGTACTTGAAAAGAGCAATTCAAGAGCTGATTGACACACATAAATTCATGGTGTAAAGTCCAGATGCTCCAAATATTAATCAAAATCCACTACCAGATCATAATAAAACAAACATGCTTGAGGTGATAACTAGTGGCGAAGATTTTGTGGTCTCCTTTAATCCCATCATTAAGATTAAAACTAATTTGAAAAAAATCACCAAATATTGTGGATTTGACGAAAGAAAAACCTGCAGAAGTGGAGGAGATGATAGAAAAACCTGGATCATCGAATGTTCTCTTGGTCATGGAAAAAAAGACTTCAAAAAATATTTGGTCAGGTCAAGTAAAACCAAAGATCATTGTTCCTGAATTATACACTAAGCCTCTCTTAATCATAAAAAGAGCTCCTATAGCTCCCATTGTTATTAAACCAGTGTTACAACTACATATGATTAATACCTAGGCGGTCCCTTAGAACTACGATCGCATTGTGGTGATGCACAAAGGGAGAAAGTTATTGAAGAGGTGGATGAAGTAGGGGGATTAACCCTTTCTGGGAGGTGTGATGCCCCAGTGGAGTTAAGAAAGAATAAATAAGGAAATGAAGAATGAATGACAGTTAGAAGCCAGTTACTAAAGAAGACTCCAAAGAATTCTTGAAGAAGATGAAGTTACCAGAATATTCTGTTGTAGAATAATTGAGAAAGACGCCAACCCAGATTTCTCTATTGTCTTTATTAATACACTCAAAAGATCACCACAAGGCCATACTGATAATTTTAAATGAGGCATATGTATCCAGTGAGATTAAGGCGAATAAACTAGAAAAATTTGTTGGAAGGATCCTTGAGGTAAATAGAATCACTTTCTCAGACGACAAATTGCCTGTAGAAGGTACTGGACATAATCGAGGTCTCTATATTACTGTGAAGTGTGAGCATTCCTATGTCACTCGAGTGATGATTGATAGGGGATATGGTACTAATATTTGTTCTATGTCAACTTTACAAAAGTTGAATGTTAACATGGAAAGGATCTAACCTAATAATGTATGCGTCAAAGGTTTTGACGGAGCAAAAACTGATGCCATTGGTGAAATAGAGCTCATATTGACAATTGAGCCTGTGGATTTTCAAGTGCTGAACATTAATACTTTATATAATATCCTATTGGGTAGGCTATGGGTTCATAGGGCTGGAGCAATCGCATCTACGTTGTACTAATTGGTCAAATTTGAACACGACAGGTAAGAAATAGTTGTTCACGGTGAAGGAGACTTATCCATGTATAAAGACTACTCCGTTTCCTCTGTTGAAGCAGATACTGCAGATAGAGTGTTAATTTATCAAGTTTCTGAGGTAGTGGATATTGAGCATTTCCTCGAGGAAAATCTTATTCAAAGACCACAACTATCCCTAACATTTGTTATGATAGTGAATGAAATATTAAAGCATGGTTTCGAACCAAGAAAAAGGTTTAGGGATATTTTTGCAAGGTAGGCTCATCTATTAAACCTCTATAAGAACCTCGGTACCTTTGGTTTGGGATACGAGCCCACTGTTGAAGACAGAAAAAAGGCTTAAAAGTGTAAGAAAGAGTCATAGTCACTTACGAAGCTGATACCGCTACTCTATAAGTCTTTTATCAAAGACAATGCTATTGGGTCCTCCATGTTACTTGCCACAAAATCAAAGAATGGTGGTGATACAAAATTGATCGGCCTTTTTTAGAACATGTTCATTAAAGCTGATATGGTTGAAATCAGGAAAGGTACCAGCAATGTAGATGTGCAATTATTAGCCCTGTTGTCCAACTTAAAAATTGGGAGGCCACTCCTCTCCCTACTATGAAGGAGTCTTAGTAGTTTATTTTTTTCTGTAATTTGAATAATTTTAGGCTTGTAATTCAGATCTTTACCTTGGTATTTTAGATTAAAACTTTGTCTGTCTTTGTTTTCAACGAAGCATAATTTCCCTTTGTTTTATTTTGTGTATAATATTTACTTATTTATTTCCTATCATACAGTTCTTTCTATGCCAATTCTAATGATATGACATGTATAAAGAATTGTCAACTAGATTTTGAAATCCAATCTAATTATAAAATAATGAATAAAGAAGTTGAATACAATGAAGAGAAAGCATTTGAGGATATAAGCAAAGATTTCAAATAGTTTGAGAATAAGTTAAACCCCAATTTGGATAAAACTGAGGTGATCAATTGAAGAGATCATGAAAATATTAGGGAAACTAAGATAAGTGTACATGCTTAACCACAATAAAAGAAAGCTATAATTGAAACTTTGCTTGAGTACAAAGACATATTTGCATGGTCTTACGATGATATGCCCAGTTTGAGCACTGATTTGGTAGTTCATAAGTTGCCAATTGATCCTACTTTCCCTTCTGTCAAGCAAAAGTTAAGGAAAATTAAAACTGATGTGAGTGTAAAAATCAAAGAGGAAATCATGAAGCAACTTGAGGCTAAAGTCATTCGAGTGGCCCAATATCCTACTTGGTTGGCAAATATTGTCCCTGTTCCAAAGAAGGATGGAAAAGTTTGAATATGTATTGATTATCGTGATCTAAATAAAGCACGTCTAAAAGATTATTTCTACTTCCCAATATCCATAATTTGCTGGACAATTTTATGCCAAACATGATCTTTCATATTTTGTGGATTAGTATGTGGGGTATCACCAGATTATTATAGATCCAGAAGATGTGGAAAAGACATCATTTATCATGTCATAGGGGACATATTGTTATCGAGTTATACCATTCAGGCTAAAGAATGCTGGGGCAACTTACATGAGGTCAATGACCACAACATTTCATAACCTGATGCATAAAGAGATTGAAGTTTATCTGGATGATGTAATCATTAAGTTAAAAGAGCAGTCCGACCATGTTAAAGATCTGAGAAAATTCTTTGAAAGGCTTCAAAGGTATGATCTCAAACTTAACCCAGCGAAATGTGTATTTGGAGTCCCATCAAGAAAACTCAAGGGGTTTATAGTCAGTCGATGTGGCATTGAGTTAGATCCTTCAAAAATAAAAGCTATTCAAGATTTACCTCCACCAAAGAATAAAACAGAGGTGATAAGCTTACTTGGATGGTTGAATTATGTCAATAGATTTATTGCACAACTTACAACAACCTGTGAGCTAATATTAAAGTTGTTGAAGAAGAATGCTAAAGTTGAATGGACTGAAGAATGCCAAGAGGCATTTGATAAAATTAATAGGTACTTGTCAAATCCGCCTATTTTGGTTCCCCTAGAGCCAGATAGACCCTTGATATTGTATATGTCTATGTTAGACAGTTCTTTTAGCTGTGTATTGGGTCAACATGATGTCATAGGCAGAAAAAATAGGCTATTTACTACCTTAGCAAAAAGTTTACCACCTATGAGGCTAAATACACTCTTCTTGAATAACCATGCTACACCTTAACTTGGGTAGCACAAAAGTTGAATTATTACTTATCATCTTACACTACATACCTCATTTCCCATGTGAATCCCCTAAAATATATTTTTCAGAAGACTATGCCTATAGTCAGACTTGTGAAATGGCAAATACTGCTTACAGAGTTTGATATTGTCAATGTGATACAAACTGCAACAAAAGCTCAAGCCTTAGTGGATCATTTGGCTGAAAATCCTATTGATGAGAAATATGAGCCATTAAAGACTTATTTTATGGATGAAGAGGTACTATGTGTTGATGAGGTTATTCCTGATAATTTTCACTCATGTTGGAAGTTGTTCTTTGATGGAGTCATTAATGTAAAATTAGCAGGGATAGGAGCAGTTCTTATTTTGGAATCAGGGTAATATTATCCTGTAACAGCCTAACTTTGATTTTACTGTACCAATAATATGACAGAACATGAAGCTTGCATTCTGGGTTTAAAACTAGATACTGACATGGGAATCCAAGAACTTTTAGTATTAGGAGACTCAGATTTGTTAGTCCACCAGATCCAAGGAGATTGGGAGACTCATAATTCAAAACTCTTACCATATTGAGGTTGTTTACAAGAGCTTTGTCAATGATTTGTATCAGTAAAGTTCAAGCATATTCCCAGAGCTCATAATGAGATTGCTGATGCTTTGGCAACCTTATCTTCGATGCTCTAACATCCCAACAAGACTCATATTGATCCTTTGCATATATAGATTTGTGATCAACATGCATATTATAGTATGGTTGAGGTAGAACTTGATGGGGAGCCTTGGTTCCATGACATCAAAGAATATATTCAGGTTGAAAAGTATCCAATACATGCTGATGATAACCAAAAGAGAGCCATTCGACGATTGGATCGTGAGTTTTTCTTGAGTGGAGGAATATTGTATAAGAGGACTCTAGATTTGGGAATTTTGAGGTGTACAAATGCTAAATAAGCTTCAAAAATCATGACTGAAGTTTATTTTGGGATTTGTGAACCGCATATGAATGGGTATATTCTAGCAAAAAAAATACTTAAGCTGATTACTATTGGCTCACCATGGAGCGGATTCCATCAGTTTCGTTTGTAAGTGTCATGAATGCCAAGTGCATAGGGACTTGATACATTCCCCTCCATTTGAATTGCATACAATGACTACTCCATGGATTTTTATGGGATGGGAATGGATGTAATTGGACCAATTAAACCAAAGGTCTCGAATGAACATAGGTTCATCTTTATAGCCATTGATTATTTTTCATAAAGTGGGTGGAAGCAGCAACTTTCAAGTCAGTGACCAAGAAAGAGGTGGTTGATTTTGTTCACTCAAACTTAATTTGTCGGTTCGACATTCCAAAGATAATTGTCATGGATAATGCTGCAAATATCAATAGTCATTTGATGCAAGAAGTGTGCCAGCAGCTTAAGATTATGCATCAGAATTTAACTCCTTATCGCCCAAAGAAAAATGAGGCTATAGAAACTGCCAACAAGAACCTAAAGAAAATACTCCACAAGATGGTGCAGGTTCCCAACAATGGCATAAAAGTTATCTTTTGCTTTGTTGGATTATCGTACTATAGTTAGAACTTTAATTGATGCAATTCCTTACTCTGTGTACGGAACTGAATAGTTATACCTACATAAATTGATATTCCATCTCTTCGAGTAGTTGTGGAAGCTGAAATTGATGATGATTAATAGATCAACACTCGATTGAAGCAATTAAGCCTGAATAATAAAAAAAAGATTAACGTCAGTATATCATGGACAACTATACCAAAAGATAATGGCACGAGCATATAACAGAAAGGTGTATCATAGATATTTTGAAGCTTGTCAATTAGTCTTAGTACACATCCTTCCCCATCAAATTGAATCCAAAGGCAAATTTTCTCCTTATTGGCAAAGACCGTTCATGGTAAAGAAGGTATTACCCAATGGTGCATTATATCTGACTGATGTAGAAAGAAAAATAAAAAGAATGTCAGTCAATGCTGATGCAGTTAAGAGATATTATGTATGATATTCATGTACAATTATGTCATGTATGTTTTATACTTGCATTTTTAAAAGATTGAAATGATGATGACATTTTGTTCTACTATCCAAATAGTAAGTCAACCCTTGCTTACCCCCTTTGAGCTTTGATTTGATTTTTCTTTCATAACCCTTTTTTGGAATTAATTTGTTCAAAGTCAAAAAATAAAATAAAATTGATGATGATAAAAAAAATCAATCAAAATCAAGCAAAATAATGACTATCCTGAACTTTGTTTGACTTGATTCTTGCTATGACAAGATACGTAGGCAGCCCTACTCTAGGGTTTGGTCTAACCAAAAGAAAATTCAAGTTACCCAGAATGAAATAAACTAGCCCAAAAGTTTATTTTCTTAAAGAGTCAATTCCAAAAGTTGTATGCATCACCCAATGTTATGTAAATTATTGAGCCTCATGCCGCTCTTTTTTTCTAACCCTTTTCAAAAGCTAAGTTACAATCAAATAAAGACCTTCAGATCAATCTTTGAGAATGTCAAGGCTAAACTTATTATAGATGCATGATATTTCATATTTTGGGTATTATTTTTCTTTAAAAAAATAAGAAGAATGAAAATGAGACAGTCTTATTGGGGAAAACCCTCTTGGGCACCATAAGGTGACAGTAAGTTGTGAAAATAATGAAATGAGAATCTTATTGGTTAAAACCCCTATGGGAACCATAAGGCATATGTGAGTCGAGAAATAAATAAAAATAAGATGAGCTCGATAGTGAAAAACCCATTGAGGTATCACTAGCCAAAGGAGAATTATAATACAGAAGGAACAAGTTCAAGTTGGCTCAATTTCAAGTTCAATAAGTGGACAAAAGTTGATAATGATTGGTGTGATTAGATCAGGTTCTTTAATTCAAAATACATGTCATAATCATCGGAATCAGCTTCCACACCTAGATAAGTTTTTCTTTCTATTTTGAAAAAGATATACCAATTTTCTTTTCCTTTTCTTTTTATTTTATTTTAATTTTTTGTGTCCTTGTCATCAAACAAAAAATTATTGTCATCTTTTATGTATTTTTGAGTCAAATTGATGTCAAGACAAGTGAGAAAGGACTCTAAACTTGCTACCAACTCCTTTAATGGTATAAAGAAAAATAAAGGATCAACGTACAAAGACAATATTTCAAAGTAAAGTAAGGTACTCAGAATGATTGTGATCTGACAATTTTGGAGTCGTGAAAATATAAAAGGTGTATTGAAAGTTAAACCCAGAGGCATCATACAAGACAAATATGTTTTGAGTTGAGAGTCTTATTAGTCAGAATTTGGGGTTAGAAGTATGTCAAGTCAATAAATATTTATCAAGGATTGAAAAAGAAGTTGAGCATGGCAAGTGCAAGAGCGGTCACCTCAAAAGCCAAATGCCACAAACCAACCACCACATATTTTAAAACTCACAATTTTTCTTTGTTTGAAATAGAGATGGGATTTGTTTTCACAATAAAATTTTTAAATAAAAGATGCAACTTTACACTTCTGTCAATGCAAGAAGCATGGTTACAATATATGATGCTGGATCTTGGATATGGTAAATTTTATTCTTTGCGAGATGAACTTACCAAAGCTATTCCAGGCTTTGATTTATCCTTTCACTATATTTTTCAAAACATTAAGATCTGGTGATATGCACAAATTTTCCCAGTACAAACTGGCACAAAAAAATATTTTGTATGTAAAGAATGAGAATTTATTTTATGCTCAGGACTCTCCTGAAAAATGAAAATTTATTTTTATGCTCAGGACCCTCTTGAAGAATGAAAATTTATTTTATGCCCAGCACCCTTCTGGAAAATGGAAATTTATTTTTATGCTCAGGACCCTCCTGAAGAATGAGAATTTATTTTATGCTCAGAACCCTCCTAAAGAATGAGAATTTATTTTATGCTCAGAACCCTCTTGAAGAATTGAATTTTATTTTATGCTAGGACCCACCTGAAGAATGGAAATTTATTTTATGCCAGGACCCTCCGAAAACATGGAAATTTATTTTATTCCAGGACCCTCCTGAAGAATGGAAATTTATTTTATGCCAGGACCCTCCTGAAGAATGGGAATTTATTTTATGCCCAGGACCTTCTTGAAGAACGAGAATTTATTTTATGCTTAGGACCCCCCTGAAGAATAGAAATTTATTTTATGCCCAGGATCCTCCTGAAGAATGAGAATTTATTTTATGCCCAGGACCCTTCTGAAGAATCGAAATTTATTTTATGCCTAGGACCCTCATGAAGAATGGGAATTTATTTTATGTCCAGGAACATTCTGAAGAATGAGAATTTATTTTATGCCCAGGACCCTCCTAAAGAATGAGAATTTACTTTATCCCCGGGACCCTTCTGAAGAATGAAAATTTATTTTATGCGCAGGACCCTCCTAAAGAATGAGAATTTATTTTATGCTCAGGACCCTCTTGAAGAATGAAAATTTATTTTATGCTCAGAACCCTTCTAAAGAATGGAAATTTATTTTATGCCTAGGACCCTCCTAAAGAATGAGAATTTATTTATGTTTAGGACCCTCCTGAAGAATGAAATATTATTTTTATGTTTCATTATTTACTTTGAGTCCAGGAACCCACTTGAAGAACAGTGTGAAGAAAAAAACAAGTCCAGGAGCCCGCCTGAAGAATAGGGTGAAGAAAAAACAAGTTAGGAGCCAGCCTGAAGAATAGAGTGAAGAAAAAGCAAGTCAGGAGCCCATCTGAATAATAGGGTGAATAAAAAGTAAGTTAGGAGCCCGCTTGAAGAATAGAGTCAAGATTTTCAAGTCTAAATCGAAAGAAAGTCTGAAAAATATGCCAATTGTCAAGATCCTCTCCAATTCCAAGAATTAACATAGAGGAAAATTTTGCATTTCAAGTCTAATTTAAAATAAAGACTATCTCATCACTTGAGAAGTTATGAAGATTCAAGTCAAGATTATAGAAAGTGGCATATATAGGATCTTTTATTTGTATCTTCTTTTTCAATATTTTGTTTGAATGTAAAAGAAGAAGTCGTGAACCGAAAACTCAACGAAACCTCACTTGAAGTCTACCTCATTCTCTCACCATCTTACCTTTGAACTACATATGACCTGATTCCCTTATAATTTAGGATAGGTAGGAGGTCCAAAACCAGGACTCGATCACATCTTTTTTTAATTTTTATTTTATGTTATCCTTATTTTTAATAATTTTTTATCTAAAAAATAAATAATTAAATAAAGTTACATTTTGGGGTATTTTATTTTTATTTCTATTTTTAAAGAAAAATATAAATAAATAAAATAATACAAGAAATTAAAAAATGTATTTTTCTTTTAAATTTTTAATAAATAAGCTAGCAGTTTTAATATTACCTTAATTATATTTATTTTTGGCTATTTATAAACTTGGGGCTTTGGGCTGTAGGTGACAAAAGAGTTTTAAAATGAGCTGTAGGTGATACAAGTCTTAATAATTGAGTGGAGATGACAATTACTTTATTATGGATTAAGAAAGTTGGGTAAGTTTGAGAATAGCTCAGAAGTTTTTACATTTACACTTTGATCTAAATATTTACCTAATATAACGAGAAACGGAGGAAAAAAGGCATCTTTCTCTCTCTTCTCGTCCATTGTTTTTTTCTCTCTCTTAACAATTTTTGTTGTTCATTATTGCTGCTGCTTTATTCATCATTTTTTACTTTATTATCATCGTCTTCTACTTCATTATCATCTTCATCTTCTTCTTGTTGACCATTTATTGTTGTTGTTACTGCTACTGTTGCTAACTGACCAATTTTTTAGGTAAAATTTTGTTTTGTACATCACTTTCGACTTTGGCATTACTTCATAGGAGACTTTGGTAAGTCAAATTATGATTTTTAATTGAATTTGTCATCTGGGTAACTGCTATTGTGTTGTTTCACCAATAATGGATAGAACCCAATCATGAATCTAACATAAAATCCATCTGTTTAAACAGATAAATCATCTGTTGCGACAGATGAGTCATATATTTCAACAAAAGACTGATAAGTTGGATTCATGTTTATGGTTCTATAGGTCGTAACATGAATCAAACAGATGGGTCATCTATTGCAACATATGATTTATCTGTTTAAACAGATTAGTTATTTGGTGTAACATGATAAATATCTATTGCAATAGATTATTAACTTGTTGCAACAGAACCTGAACTCGATTCCAACAGACATGTTTTCTGTAGCAACAGGGTAAATATCTGTTGTAATAGATTATTAACCTATTGCAACAAAACCTAAACTTATTCCAATAGACAGTAAATATCTGTTGCAATATATTAGTAACCTGTTGTGATAGAACCTGATCTCGATTCCAACAAATCATAGTCTGTTGTAATAGGTAAGTCATCTGTCATAATAGGTTAATTATCTGTAGCAATATGTCACTCATATGTTGGAATCAGCTTCAAAGGTGCCTCAGTATTGTAACATCTATCCCAACAGATATATAGTCTATTGCAACATATGATTCACCTATTATAACAGATGACTCATCTATTGAAATTAGCTTCAGGAGCATAACATGAATCCCAATATGTAAGTATTCTGTTGCTATTGATTACACATCTATTGGGAATTATTTACGGTACTATGAAATCACTATTAACTTTTTTTAACAAATGAATTTATTTAGGTACCACTAAAGGAGAGATCAATAACAATAGGGGTGGATTGTCATGGTCAATAGATCGAGAAGAGCAATTGATATGTATGGTATTGGAAGGGTGAAATACTAGAGACGATAGCTATGACAGTCCAAAGTGTTATTTCGTATGATGATTTTATGAAGTTAATCATCAATTATTGTGGACTGGATTGTAAATTGGAAGAACTCATCATCAACTATATGCATAGCACCTTTGAAAATCAGAGGGTACTACCTTTCAAGATAATCGATCAGGTTTGGTTGCATGCTTATCTTAGTAATTCATCTAGGCCAGTGTTAAGGATGTATGTGGTTAAAAAGACGAGAGAGAATGAGAACCAGAACATAGAAGAAGAAGAAGAACAACAAGACATCTTTGATGATAGGTTTGATGATCTAGACATGAATATTTCAGATGATGATCAAACACCTACGCCCGTTGATGCGACCAATATAATGGGTAGTTCTTCTTAATTGACACAGCATGGAAATTATCAAGATGACGGGACCAACTTTTTTATTGGAATGTCATTCAAGGACAAGAATGAACTATCTACCACTTTGTTTATTTATTGCATGAAAAAAGATTTTAGAATAAAGAAGGTGATTAATTCGAGCAGTGTCTTTTGCTTCAAATATGCTAATGCAAACTGCAAGTGGTGGCTGAGAGTGGGTAAGTATGTAAGTTCTGAAAGATTCATCATTCATAAACATAAAAGCATCACACATGTGGTTCGTAGAACATCTCGGGCCAAAATCCTCATGCCACGACAAAGGTCCTCGACGAATATTTCAGCAGTAGTATCCCTAACGGCAAAGGCCCTTCAACAAAGGTTATGGCCAATCAATTATTTATGGAATTGGGTGTCCTGGCCAGTTATTGGAATATATATACGGCCATGAAGATTTCCAAGGACTTGGTTAGGGGGACACACGAGCATGGGTATGAAGTCCTGGAGGCCTACTGTTACATGATTGAGTTCATAAATTCCAAAAGTAAGACCACATTGCATGTTGATAAAAATGAAAGGTTCAAGTATTTTTTTATATCCTATGGTGCTTCAATTCAAGGTTTTCAAAATTTGAGAAAAGGCATAGCTGTCGACAATACCTTCTTGAGAAACAGGTATAATGGAGTTCTGCTAGTAGCGGTGGTGTAGGATGCGGAGAATCATATCTTTCCTATCACTTTTTGTGTAGCGGACAAGGAATATGATGCCTCTTATGGATTTTTTTGAACAATTGTGAAGCTGCGTTGAATATACCGAAGAGTTGTGTTTTGCTTCGGATAGGCATCCAAGTATTCCAAAGTTGGGTTCAATTTTCTTCACTTTAGCTTACTTTTGTTGTTGCATCAGGCATCTTGGGGAAAATATTCAAACCAACTATCACAATGAAAGGGTCATGACCCTTTTTTATAGAGCAGCTAAAGTATATAGTAAAGAGGAGTTTTTAGATCATTTCAATCAAATAACAGATGTGAATCCCAAGGTAGCAGAACTTCAAGAGATGGAGCCGAGCATTCTGTCCGACAGATAGGTACATTCTTATGAATTTAATGTCTTGTTTGAGTTACAAGTTTAGTATGATGTCGTAATAAGTGATTATTTTGTATAGGTACAATATTATAACATCAAACATACCTGAATTAGTGAATTCATTGTTTGGCGATGAAAGAGAATTTCCCATCAAGGCTATGTTTGAAGTAATAAACAAGAAGTATGGTTGATTTTTAACAAAATACATGTGCAGTTCAAGGGCCCCCCCGATTTGTTCTCGAAATCAAAAAAATAATATCAACGAATGTCAGTTTGGGGAATAGGTTGTTATCTCATAAAATAGCAAATTACAAATTCAGTATCACTGGTCATGGTGATGTTTCCACGACCGATCTTCAAATAAGATCTTGAACGTGCAGAGTTTTTGACTTGGACAAAATACCTGTCCATATGCCATGGAAGCGCTTCGAGCTCAATACGGTAAAAAATATGGAGATAAAGTTTATGAGCAATCCTCTTAATATTATTCGGTGGAAGAATATGCAATGGTATATAGTGGCCATATTACTTCGGTGCCTTCCGAAGAATCTTGGATTGTTCTTGCAGAGATTTTGGAGAGATTAATACCTCTTCCATTTATTGACCCAAGCACTATCAAACCAAGAAGAAAACCATATAAGAGGAGGTGTGGAGTCGAAGAATCATTTTCATCAAGAAGAAACAAGTGCTCCGTATGTAAGCATGCTAGCCACAAAAGAACTACATGCCCGAATCATAATCCACCATGATTGTTGTAGTTGCAGAAACTTGTGTTTTTGTTTGTTGGGGACTTTTATATATTTAAATCATTGTTATGAACATAATTTTATCATCTATCATATATAAAATATCCTTTTTAATAACTTGTGCATCAATAAAAAGAGTCAAAACATAAACTAAATAATACAACAGACCCCAATTATTTTGAACAAATTAACCATCTGTGGCAACAGATGGACATTAGCCGGAAGACATAACGCAGTTCCATCAAACTGGAATATATTCCTCCAACAGATGACAAATCTATCGCAACAGATGGATAATCTATTGATAGAAACCCAACAGATGACCAATCTATTCCAACACATGGTCCATTTGTTGAAAGAACTCAAAAGCCAAGATTGCTATTGCTACTGGATTTAAAATTGCTCCTCACCTCCAACTGTCGATATGTTAACATTAATATGTATGTTTAGAATAAATAGACAAAATGAAAATTAAATAAGAATTAAAAATCCAAAGTCGACTAAAAATAAAATTTTCATTAAATGAAAAATAAAATACATTAGGTATAGATCCGATATAGAAAATTAAAATACATATGCTAAAAGAAAAAACACATTCTAACTATAATTATTATTATCATCATCATCATCATTAATGACAGTCGGCCAATCAACTACAGCAGCAGGGCCCTCATTAGCCTCTGAATCTCTCTGAACATTGTCGCTCTCACGATGACCAACTCCCTCTACAGGTCATTAACCTGCCTCTAAAGTTTCTGTACTGTGTTGCACAAAATAGTAATGTTCCAAACATGATCAACCATATCTAGAACACGCATGAATTGACAAATGTAAAGAAAAAGAGTCCAAATATAATACAACATTTACTACCAACTGGTATATTTACACCAAAAAAAACTTACCTTAATGAGAAAGGAATATGCTCGTTGAAAAGAAGTGGTTGAACACGAAAAGAAATAATACAGGAAATAAATAAAGTTTAGTAGAATGAAGATTAAGGAGGAAACTATTTATAGAGGATTGAATCTGGGGTGTGTCAGGCGAAAAGGCACGACTGTTAAGCTCCATTGTATTAATTACATTCAAATTGGTGGCATTTTATTTTCTATGAAAAGTCATGACTTTTTCTTATACAGTAATACTTCTCACCTTTTCAAAATGGTATTGAGACTTGATAATAGCTGTTATTATTGAGATATTGCAACAGATGACCAATCTAATGCAACAGATTTACCATCTGTTGCAACAAATTATCTATATGTGTAATAGATAAGACATCTATTGCAACAAATGTATTAACTATTCTGAAAAATGGACCATCTTTTGGATATATTTTGATTTCTTCTAATAGTTGATTCATCAGTTGGAACAGATGGAGAATTCGATTCATCAGCTATTTTAAATGTGTTAGATAAAAAGTCACCACTACTTCTTTTTTAATAGTCATCAAATGCATCCAGATGAATAAACACTGTCTGGTCTATCGTAATAGATTTACCATATGTTGTAATATTTGTTGCAACATATAGATTATCTGTTGCAACAGATGGACCATATGTTGGAGGAGATGTTTTGATTTCTTCTAATAGCTAATTCATCGATTACAACAGATGGCGAATTCAGTTTATCAGCTGTTCTGAATATGTTACCTAAAAAGTCACGACTCTTCACACCTCTTTTTTAATAGTCATCACATGTGTGCAGATGAATAAACAACACTGTCTTGATGGGGTAGGAAGAATAAGGTATGTGCAGTGGATCCACTTTCATGCATGGGAGTTATGTATTATTGATCAGGCTACTGTGACAGACATACATAAAGTGCAATAATTTTGTGAATGTAGTTTTTTACCGATTAGACATTGATCTTTCAAACAAGATCCTGCATTGTACAATTTAGTTTGATAAGTGCGAACTGATAAGACTGAAGGGTTCCAAGACAGTGGTGTCAATACCCTATTACAATTTAATGACGGTCTATGCTCATGCTTTTATGTCACGTTTGGGGAAGGGTTCAAGTTTTTGACGGCAGTGTAAATATCCAATAGTGATTGGACCGGTTTAAATATCGCAATGGACTTCTTGAAAGGCCTCTGAAGCCTCACACTTCACTAAATAATGATGGAACCAATAGAAATTCCCCTGGTCCAAATTTATATGGATGAATTAATGGAGGAGACTTTTATACAACAGAAGGTGCTTTGGAGAATACCTGTGCGGGAAGAGGGAGGTGGAGAAGGCCATATATTATCTCACACCTTATTTAGGAGGAATCACAAAAAAAAAGTAAGGAACTTCTAGCGAATCTGTCCAATGAAATTGACATGATAAATGAAAAAATTAGATGAGTTTCAAATATGGAAGTGTATCAAAATATAAAAATCCACCAGTCGTTGAAGATAAAGAAGAATGGTTAGCAGGACTAGAGCTGAACACTTTGCTAGAGAATGCAAAGAGCAAACGTGACCTAAATGAATACTCTCACAAAGTGTAGGACCATAACTTTAAGGAAGAAGCTTCATGAGCATAGGAAATTGGTACGATTGTCGGTCAGAATTGAAACCTGAACCAACAACTCCTAAATTAAAAATAAGGGAAGCCAAGGCATCAATTTCTGAAGTCTAAATTGTATGTCATGCCTTATTTTTGTGGCTATGATTAGGTCAATGACAGTAGAAATAAAAAGGTTCGAAGTTGGGAAGAAATCCCATGCCTTGTTGTTTCCACTACCTTTGACCTGACCAGAGCCATAAATAGAAGGAATGAGATACAAGTTTGACTTGAGAAATTGCCACCTTGTCTTGATCCTATATTTTTAATTTAGGAGTAGTTGGTTCAGGTTTCAATTCTAACCGACAATCTTACCACCTTCCATGCTCGAGAAGCTACTTCCTTAGAGTTCTGGTCCTACATTTTGTGGGTCTTCATTAAAGCTACACTTGCTAGTTACAGTCTTTAGTAAAGTGAATAGCTCCAGTACTCTTGAACATTCTTCTTTTTCTTCAACGATGATGGACTTTCATTTTTGGATACACTTTCACATTCTCAGCTCATCCTATTTTTTTTATTTTTCATGTCAATTTCATCAGCAAATTTTGCTACACTTTCCTTCCTACCCTGTATTTCCTCTTAAACAAGGTCTGAGATGATATATGACCTTCTCAACCTCCCCCTTCCCGCACAGGTATTCTCCCAAGAACCTACTATTGTATAATAGTCTCCTCTAGTATCCTATCCATATAAATTTAGACCAGGGGAATTTCTATTGGTTCCATCATTGTTTGCTGCAGTGCGAGGATTCAGAGGCCTTTTAAGAAGTTCATTGAGCCATTAAAATTGGTCCAATCACTATTGGATATTTATAGTGCCGCAAAAAACTTAAAACCTTCCCCAAAATTGACACAAAAATATGAGCATAAATAGTCATTAAATTATAATCTGGTATCGACACCACATACTTGGTCCCTCAGCCTTACCAATTCGAACCTAACAATCTTAACTGTAAAATGCCTTATCTTGTTTGAAGGATTAATGCCTAATAGCTAAAGAACAAACATTCACAAAATCATTGTACTGGATATGTGTTTTTATGATAGGTTGATCAGTAATACATATCTCCCACATATGAAGTGGTTCTATCTGCAAGCATCTTATTGCTCTGAACCCATCTTTACTCTAGCCTTTAATGCTGGTTGGGTAAAAGTGGATCCAGTTTCACTTTTTTTTATCTGCAAACAAGAGAAATACATTTTTATGTCAAACATGAGAAGAACAAAAAGAACATTACAAAAGGGTAACACAAAATTGAGTGAATCAATAGATGACCAATCTAATGCAACAGATTACCCATCCGTTCAATTGATGAGGCATTTTGCAACAGATGGATGACATGTTGCAACAGATGGTTTATCTATTGGAATAAATCAAACCAGCCTTGCTACTGGTTTGATTTCTTCAAATAGTTTCTCCATTTTTTCCAATAGCTAATTCATCAAACTATACTGACAACAAGGCTTTTTAAGTTCTCCCAACAGATGACTTTTTTGCATATTTTAATAAAAACAATGGTTTGTTCATCAAGACTTTAAAGTCACCTTTCCTTTAATTTTCTCAATAAATAGGGATCTGTTAATGGGTAAATCATTAATAGCTATGGATGTATATATCTAATTTAAATAACATACAACAAAGAAGATAAGATGGAAAGAGCAACAGTGAATCATACCTATAATGTGAATAAAACAAAGGGATCAGAACATCTAGTTCAGTCATGAAAAGATTTTGATCGATTGAGATCTAAAAGGATCCTCATCCAAAAGAAGAGAAAAAGAGAGGAAAAAAAGAAAATAAAGAGAATTGAGAATAAGGAAGAGTGATAGATGAGTTGAGTCTTGTCTTACTTTATGGATGAAGGAGAAAGTATTCTTCTAGATATGGGTTTTAAATGTTCATTAGTAACTTTTGAGGGGAATGAATAGACAATGACATTAAAAAGACCAGATAAGACTATTCACTCAGGAGATTTTTGAGTTATCAAAGTAGTAATATTTTTTACCACCTTAGAATTTTAACTTTTTTATCTCGGACAGGAAATACCTAAATTGCTTTGAAAAAGGGGTCTTAAAATATCTAAGTGCAACAAATGACAATTTCTGTTTGAAAATTTCCAAAGCTCAGTCATCCATCACAATAGATGCAACACCTATTTGGTAATTTACAACAGATCCATAATATGTTGCAACAGATGACTTAATCTGTATGATTAAATCCAACAGAAAAGACATCTGTTGCAATACATTGAATATTTGCTTTTATACAATTTCAATTGATTTTACATGTTAGAATAATACCTTAATTGATTAATCTAGGACTAGGGGTGAGTTCTCATAGGGTCAACTACAACTTTAATTGAGTCTTTTGACAATTTCATGATGAGATGGTATTGCGTTCCTCCCGACCAGAGTTGTCGATTAATCACTCTGAGTTAAACCAATTCTTACTACCTCATATGTTCAACTAATACATTAATTAATTAATCTAAGACCAGGGGTGAGTTCTCATAGGGTCAACTACAATAGATGGCAGCACCTATTTGATAATTTACACCTGATGGGTAATCTGTTGTGACATATGACTTAATCCATTTAATAATTTATAACAGATGGATATTCTATCACAATATATGACTTAATTTATTTGATTATTTACAATAGATGCATAATCTATTACAATAAATGACTTTATATATTTGATAATTTACAATAGATGGTTAATCTATTGCAACAGGTTAAACATTTATTTTTATATAATTTCAATTGAGCTCATATGTTAGACTAATACCTTAATTGATTAATATAGGATGAGGGTGAGTTCTCATAGGGTCAACTACAACTTCAATTGATTCTTTTGGAAATTTCATAATGAGATGATATTGCGTTTCTCCCGACTAGAGTCGTCGATCGATCACTCTGAGATGAACTGATTCTTACTTCCTCATATGTTCAACTAATACCTTAATTGATTATTATAGGACCAGGAGTAAGTTCTCTTTGGGTCAAATACAACTTTAATTGAGTCTTTTGGCAATTGTATAATGAGACGGTATTGCATTCCTCCCGATCAGAGTCGTCCATCGATCACTCTGAGCTGAACCAATTCTTACTTACTACCTCATATGTTTAAATAGTACCTTAATTGATTTTTCTAGGACTAGGGGTGAGTTTTCATAGGGTGAACTATGATAGATAGCAGTGCCTATTTGATAATTTACAACAGATGGGTAATCTGTTGTGATATATAACTTACTACTTTTGATAATTACAACAGATGGGTAATCTATCACAATATATGACTTAATCTGTTTGATTACTTACAACAAATGCATAATCTATTGCAATAAATGACTTTATCTATTTGATAATTTATAATAGATGGTTAATCTGTTGTAGTAGGTTGAACATTTGTTTTTATACAATTTCAATTGAGTTCATATATTAGACTAATACCTTAATTGATTAATATAGGACTAGGGGTGAATTCTCATAGGGTCAACTACAACTTTAATTGAGTCTTTTGATAATTGCATGATGAGACGATGTTGTGTTCCTCCCGACCAGAGTCGTCGATCGATCTCTCTGAGCTGAACCTATTCTTACTAACTCATATGTTAAACTAATATCTTAATTGATTAATCTAGAACTAGGGGTGAAATCTCATAGGGTCAACTACAACTTTAATTGAGTTTTTTGGCAATTGCATGATGAGACGGTATTGCATTTCTCCCGACAAAAATCATCGATCGATCACTCTGAGCTGAACCAATTCTTACTTACTACCTCACATGTTCAACTAATACCATAATTGATTCATCTAGGACTAGGGGTGAGTTCTGATAGGGTCAACTACAATAGATGGCAACGGTTATTTGATAATTTACAATTGATGGGTAATCTATTGCGATATATGACTTAATCCATATGATAATTTATAACAGATGGGTAATCTGCCACAACTGATGACTTAATATGTTTGATTATTTACAACAGATTCATAATCTATTGCAAAAAATTACTTTATCTGTTTGATAATTTATAATAGATGGTTATTCAGTTGTAACAGGTTGACCATTTATTTTAATACAATTTCAATTGAGTTCACATTTTAGACTAATACCTTAATTGGTTAATTTAGGGCCAGGGGTGAGTTCTCATAGGGTCAACTACAACTTTAATTTAGTCTTTCACCAATTTCATGATGAAACGGTATTGCGTTCCTCCCGACCAGAGTCGTCGATCGATCACTCTGAGCTAAACCGGTTCTTATTACCTTATATATTAGACTAATACCTTAATTGATTAATTTAGGACCAGGAGTGAGTTATCATAGGGTCAACTACAATAGATGGTAGTGCTTATTTGATAATTTACAATAGATGGGTAATCTGTTGTGACATATGACAAACCATTTGATAATTTACAACAGATAGGTAATCTGTCATAATAGATTACTTAATCTGTTTGATAATTTGCAACAGATGCATAATCTGATGCAACAGGTTGAACATTTATTTTTATACAATTTCAATTAAGTTCATATTTCTAAATTGATCAATCTAGGTCCAGGGGTGAGTTAATAAGGTCAATTACAACTTCAATTGAGTCTTTTGGCAATTGCATGATAAGAGGGTTAAAAATTATGCATATCTTTTATAGTTTTAAAAAATAATTTAGATCAATTCGGACCAAATTAACATTTTCAAAACTTGCATTCTTTTCTAAAATACAAATCAACCCATATAAATCATCCATTTGCGAGAAAAAAGTTTCATTATTTCAAATCTTGAGTTCTCGCTCTTTTCTCTTTCTCACTCAATTATACATTACAGATAATAACTGCTCAACAAATTTCTCTACCCTTCACAACAGATCGATTTTCTTCTTATTTTCGACCATATAGGTGTAATTTAAAAAAATAAGGGATTTTAAGTTAATGATGAAAAAAACCACTTTTAGTTGTATTATCTTTGAGTTTTGATGGTAAAATCATAAGAAGAACTCAAGAAAACTCTAGTTTCTATCATAGTGTTTCGTTGACTCTCGTGGTATTATTGGATGGTGTTTGTGGTGTTATTTATGGTCATAGTTGTCGTGGCACTGGTGGTGATTATTGGTGACATTGGTTAGTGGTGTTTATAGTGGCATTGGTTGGTGGTTTTTGTGGTGGCTGTCAGTGGTATCGGTATTCGTGGTATTTATGGCATTGGTTGGTGGTGTTAGTGGTGGAGGTGGCTGTTGGTGTGTCAGTATTGGTGATGTTTGTAATGTATTTTTTAAAATTTATACATATATCAATTGTGATGTAATTTTTATTTTTCTGTTGTTTGTAGGTAAAACATGTCTCCCAAAAGAAAAGAAAGTGAAAGTGGATCAATGTCTGACCACCAAAAAAAGGCTACAGTACAGAGGGATTCAAAAAAGCTTCCTGAACAATCTTAGCTAGGGAAAAGTGAAGCTGAGGAGAGTTATGAAAACAATATTGTGGGAGGTGGACAAGGGTCTATAGATGGTGATGAAGAAAATAAAAGTGAGAAAGAGAAGGAATTAGAGAGTGAGAAAGAGAAAGAGGATTATCATCAACATGATGATAATAGATCACCAATGGGGCGTAAATTAATATTGACATCCCATCATGATCCTATCAAAACTTTTAGTATTGATAAGTTTAAAGTTGCGATACCGATAAATGACCCAGAAGCAGAAGAAGAACTAACCGGTGAAATTGTACTTAAATGTCAGATGGGGAGAAAATTTATTTATTTTAGGAAAATTATGAAGAACGAAAACATAGATGAACTTTTTAATAAGAGCTGCTTTGGACAGTTTCTTGAGCTGCCTGAGGACTCCTCTACTCGTTTCCATATGAGGATGGTATATGGTCTTCTCAAGAGCAGGATCAAGCATGTGGAGGATGATGAAGATTCAAAGGAGAAGGGCAAAAAGATGGATGAAATCTAGATCAACTACTATGGTATGCTGGTTTGTTTTGGCTTGTAAGAGTTTTCCATAGTGACGGTCTTGAGATACCATAGTACAGAAGAACCACCCATCACTAAGGGAATACCCTGTAAAAGATCCAAGGCAAGAAAACATAAGGAAAAAATAGATGGGTTGTTTGACATTGCTCGACATGGATACAAAGCATCGGATTTGTTTTCAGATCTTATGGATAAAACCATACTAAAGCAGTACAGGGAGGAATTATGCTTAGTTTGGTTTAACCATTCGATTATATTGGCAAGAGACGTCAACAAGGCCATAGAAGATGATTTGTTGGTGCGTGCTGAGGATTTTGATAAATTCAACAATTATCCCTGGGTCTTTGACAACTTCTACTTGACTGTCCAATATTTACTGAAAAAGCTATCATTAGGGAAGACCACATTATACAGCTTTCCTTGGGATTTCATGGTAAAATTAATCTATTTTTACTCATCCATTAATTTATATTGAATATAGTTATTATGAATTTTGTTTGCTTGCTTCCTGATTACATTTTTTAGGCTTGGGAACTTGAAGCCATTCCTCCCCTCCGAAAGTAGGTAATGGATTACCTGGATGATGTTTCTCATCTAAGGATGTTTAGGTGGTTGGCTGCAAAGAACAACACCAAAATTTAGGAGGCTGATCTCTTTAACCCTCTGGATGTTGTAGTACTTCTTCTTCAAGTAAAATAATTTTACTCAATAAAAGATATTGAACAGATGTTATATCTGGTGCAATAAATTTTATATTTGATACACCAGATGGGACATCTATTACGACAGATTGCCCATCCTGTGCCAACCGATGCAATAGATGATTAATCTATTACTACAGATGATTGATATCTTGCATCAGATACCCATCTGTTGCTTTGGTTCTCTGAATTCGACTCCTAACAGATTAACCATCTATTGTAAATTATGCAACAGATGTGTAATATGATGTAACAAATTGTTAATACACAGATAAATTATCTATTGCAACCCGTCTTGTGCAACTGGTGCAATAGATTGGTAATCTGTTGTGACCGATGATTGATATTTTACATCAGATCATTCATGTGTTGCTCTGGTTCTCTGAAATCGACTCAAACGGATTTTAACTATTTACTGTAAACTATGCAATAGATGGGTAATCTAATGCAACTTATTTTTAATCTATTGTAGAAGTTGACCGTGTTAAAATGTAATCCAACTGTGAAAATTATTATACTATATGATTTAAATATATCTGTCTTTTTTTCTTAGTTGTGTATCCATGGATCATGCCTACTGAGAAGGAGTCGGTGATGACTTCTTATATTACTCTAGGTTGTGCTGATACTATAGAAGACCTAATGGTGGAGTTAATAAAGAAGGAATTAGATGAATCAATAACCATAAGAAGAGCAGTTAGGCAAGGTCAGCCTAATGTTGAGGCTCTTCATGACTAACCTACTAAGGCAGATTCGGGTGTTTTTTCTGGTGGAGTTATTGGTGTTGGTGGCAGGCATGCTGATGCTGTTACCACTCATGATGATGAGCATGCTGATGCTTAAGAAAAAATAAATATGTTTGAAAACACCCCTTTTAACTCTTACACAGGCCCCTTTCTCTCTTCTTCATTCTCACATTCTCATTGCAAATACGAAGAGTGCAAGGACAGCCAGGGTAAAATCTTTAAAAAAGTAGAGGCTATCTGTAAAACTGCCGAGGAATTAAAATCCAAGAGGGGTGTCATACCATCCAAGAAGGTGAGGGAGCCATACACTCCTATAGTGTTGGTTAGGAGGAAGAAAAGAGCAATAACCGACATACTTTCCCATCGAAAATAAAAAATAATTGCAACTCCTCCCTCTCCAAAAGCTGTTAAAGTTAAGGGGCCATTTAATAAGATGGATATATATGTAGAACTTGACACCAAAGAGAAAAGGGCCAAGAATGCCAAGCCAGGCACACCAGATTACCACAGGCCTCCCTTCCCCCCCAAGACTTCCAGACTATGATAGATATGTGCATGTGGTACGAGGATAAGGTAAGTTTACTTTTCCTAACCTAGACTTCTATTCTACCCCATGAAGAAGAAGCTACACAATAGAAGTGAAATCTATTGCGAAGCTACGCAATAGAAGTGAAATCTATTGCAATAGCTGGGTATTCTAGTGCAACTGATAGATATTCTGTTGCAACTTATTATCCATCTGTTGCATAAGTTACATTGGATTATTGATTCAGAGAACCCTATGAAACATATGGTCCATCTATACAATTACTAATCTATTTAAAAATTGACTTCTTATATGACAACATGTTGACAAAATTCTCTGCTTTATGAGAAAAAGACAATTAATGTACCAGAAAGCTTATGACGCTGCCGATAGGATAATAGACCTCGACTTCTACAAAAAGCTCAAGGATAAGTACGATTAACTCAATACTGATGCGTCATCCTGTAGTGCGGGACTTGATTTCTTAGTTTCTATGTTGTACTTGGATGAAGAAGAAATGATAAAATATGTTAGAGGGGAGAGGCCAAATCCATACAGGAGCTGGATTGAGGCAAAGAGGATTCTTACAGTCATTAGCGTGAATGAAAAATATTATCAGGCTATTGATATACTACTCGAGGAGGGAAAGATCAAAGTTTAGGACTACAATGAACCTGCCATTGACGAGGTCAATCTTTTTTTACACGTGCAGCCACTGATGGAGCTGTTACCCATCTTATTAAGGGAGAGTAAACTGATGAATTGTTTACCAAAGAAAGTTTTAATGAAGAAATCATGGGATTTTGAAGGTCAAAACAAGGGTATAAGCCTTTCAAAAATTGATACGGGTTACGTGTGTGGCTCGCACTCTCTTACACACATCGAATGTTTGCTGACCGGCACAGAAATGCCGAGCTAATGACCTGGACACTTGGAGCCTATGTATATAGAAGAGACCCTCAAATAATAATTTTTATTTCAAGTCACACTTCACTTTACTTTAAATTACATGTACATGTAGTGGCAATAATTTTTTTTTCTAATGAATGTTGAGTTTTTTTATAATGCAATAGATTGTCAATCTGTTGTAAAATATATTCTATATGTTCTGGCAGATAGTTTATCTATTACAATAGGTTGGTCGTCTGTTTTATTATGCTGATGTTATTTCTATCTAATCTAAGTCTAATCTGTTGCAACAGTGGGAAGACCTGTTTGATAATTTCTAATAGATGACCTAAATTTTACAACATATGCCTAAATCTGTTTGATATTTTGCAATAATTACGCTTGTATATCCATGTGTTCGATAACACCAAACCAGTAGCAAATACACCACCATGAAAATTTTAGCAATTAGGCTTGAATATCTATGTACCCAACAACACCAAACCAGTAGTAATAACAACAACAATGTAGTATCTTCTTGCTTGATTTTGTTTCTCTTCAGAAGCCTTGACTTTGTTCAACAAACCCCAGATTACACAATTTTCTTGTGAAGGGTGTCATTCTTCATACCAATCAAAGTAATCACATCCACTCAGTTTCTATAAAAACAAGAACACAATTACAAAATAATTACAAGTCAATAATTTATCAACTAATTAAATAAAAAAATATTACCTTTGAAATCTTACAAGTAAAAGACCTACGACCTGGGTTTTATTGAGTTCAAGAAGTCTTCAATAGAGCTTCATGACCACACTTACAATATCAAAAATCGTTATTATAAAAAATAGTGGAAGATGTACTCGACATTGTCAAGCTAAGTTCGAAAACATAAAAAAAAGATGAAGAAAAGAAAGACTAAATGCAAATAATTTAAAAAATTTGGATAGATAAAAAAAAATAATGATGAAGAATAAGATTTGAGAATTTAGGATTAAATTTTAGTAAGAAGATAAATATATAAGACAATGGGCAAAAAAATGACCGTTGGTGGCCAAATCAGACTCCAAGTCAGCAAAAAGTGCCAACCTGACACATTTGATGCCTTCTTTATTTTATGTGTTTAAAATAAACAATGTCTACTTGATGTCTATTTTATTTTAGGTGTTTGAACTGAACACTGTCGATGGGTTCTGCCTTTTTTAATTCAATTCACTTTCACTTTTTTTCATGTAGTGACAATATTTTATGTTCGATGAAAGTTGAATTCTTATAATGCAATAGATTCTCCATCCATTGTAAAGTATATTCTACCTGTTCTGGCATATAGTTTATCTGTTGCAATAGGTTGGTCATCTGCTGCATTATGTCGATGCTTCTATCTAAGTCTCTCTATTGCAATAGTGGGAAGACCTGTTTGATAAATTTCAATAGATTACCTAACCGTTGTAACATATGTCTAAATCTGTTTGATATTTTCCAATAGATGTATCGTCTGTTGTAACAGATACATTATCAGTTGCAATATTTGAATCTAGTATCTATTTTAATTTATAAGATCAAATCTAAATAAAAAATAAAATTTTTAGACAAAATAAAATAAATCGAATCCTTAAGAAATTGTTATGGGTAAAGATCTTAATAAATACATCAACAATTTAAGTATTGATGCCAAGGATTCTTATCCTAAGGAGGGGCGAGTTTATTACTTTGACAAACTCAAGCTATAAAGATCTACTTAATATGGACAAGTTGTTCTTCATCAGGTGCTATGAAATTTAGCTTTGCTCATCATGGATCTTTATTGTCACTTACGTATGGTTTCTGCATTTTTGTTCACCGTATTTCCATAAAAAGAGTAGCATATTGTCAATGCTATTCAGCAGTAGCTTCTATATCCACCTAGAAAGCTAGAATTGGTCAATGCTAATCACGGAGATATAACAAAACAAAAAAGGATAACTCATCTTTTAAGACACATGAATAGTCAGTGTAATAGATCACACATTGTTGCAATGCATGAGTGATATTTTGGAACAATTAAATAACCTGTTACAATAGATTAACATATCACTCATCTATTGAGAAAAATAAATAGTCTGTGTAGCAGATCACACATCTGTTGCAATATCATCTGTTGTAATATATAAGTGATCTGTTGGAACAGTTAAATAACATGTAGCAATGACTGAGTAATCTGATGCGACAATACAAAACATATCACTCATCTGTTGAGAAAGATGAATAGTCTATGCAATAGATCACATATCTGTTGCAACATATGAGTGATCCGTCAGAATTGTTAACTAACCTGCAACAACAACTGATTAATCTGTTATGACAATACAAAACATATCACTCATCTACTGAAAAAGATGAATGGTCTATGTAATAGGTCACACATCTGTTGCAGCACATGAGTGATCTGTTGGAACAGTTATCAACGGTCAATATTGTTTAGATTTCTTCCAACACAAAGGTCGTCTATCGTGGCAGATGAATGATCAGATGAAAAATCAAGTCTTGGATATATCCTATTGGAAGAGTTGATAGGATTTTATCTAACAAGAGCTTTATCTATTGCATCAGATCATGAATTCGATGATTTCTCCATTGCATCAGATGGTTAATCAGTTGCATCAGATTTTTTATCTGATGCTTAATTTGTTGCAACATATGATTAATCTGTTGCATCAGATAGCTAAACTGTAATATCATATGCTAAATCTGTTGCATCAAATGATTAATCTGTTGTATTAGAATTTTAATCTGATGGTTTCACTAGTATGTCACATGGTTGATCTGTAGAATCATATGATAACTCTGTTGCATCAGATGGTTAATATATTGCACCAGATGTATAATCTGTTAGAGAAAATAAAAAGTTATAGCACAATTTCGTTCAACAAAAAAAATAATAATATCACTATTTTTACCAAGAACAGAACAAATCAACCCAAATTGTTGTTTTGTTTGTATAAACACAAACAACAAAAATCAAACTTAAAAAAATGTAACAAACAACAAAAAATCATAATTCACTTCAAAAAGAGAAGAGAAGAAATACCAGAAATTATAATTTTATTCATACCGCATTTAAAATTAAAGCAACAAATATTAAAATTTTTAACCAATACTGTAAGAGAAGTTGACTAAAGTTCCTCGTTTTCTTCAAAACTAGAAAGGCCATAAATTTTTACCTGTGAAAAAAGAAAAAAAATAATGAATAATTCAAAGTTGTTGTGGCCGGAGAGCAAGACTGTCACGTCGATTGAAGGTTGAAGTTGAAAAGGAACTTGAAGCCCAACTATTTGTCATCGGATGTTGAAGTCCCCGAGGATTGAAAGGAGAAATTTACAGAACTGTTGGTTGGGAGAGAGTTGAGAGAAGTTATCGAGAGAGAGAGGAGAAAGACTGGTTGATTTAAATTGAAGAGGGGAACTCAAAGCCCAATTATTTGTCATTGAAGGTTGAAGTCACCAAGGATTGAAAGGAAAAATTTGCAAAACTTTTTGTTGGGAAAGAGTTAAGAGAAGCTGTCGAGCGAGAGGAGAGAGACTGGATAATTTAGATTGAAGAGGGTTGCGGGTTGGGTTAATTTGTATTTTTGAAAAGATTAGAAAGTTTTGAAAATATTAATCAAGTCCACAAATAACATAATCAAGTTTCCTAATGATATTTGACCCTTTAAGTTGGTCAATGTTACCAATCCTTCATTCAAGACTTAAAAGACACCTTTCCTTCAATTTTCTCTATAAACTTTTATTGTATTTTTTTTAAAATAGAAATTAATTAGTTATTATTATATTTATTTATTCATTTATTTTTATTTTTATTTGTTATTATTATTATTTTCTATGATAGTATAAAAAAATTTAAAATTTGAAATCTCCTTATCTGATGTTAACTGTTCCCTTCAAAGTCCCTGTATTTAAGGACTTTCCCACCCTAGTACGTATATTATAACACACTGTATCAGAAAGAAAAAACATCAGACACTAAAAAAACAAACCAAAGAAAAAAAAGCTCAGAGAAGAGAGAGATCAGAAAAAAACAAAGAAAGAAAAGAATCGAAGTTGGAGTTTCGTCCAAAATTTTTGGTGACAGATTTTTTTGGGTATTATTCAGTCTAATTCATTACAAGTTTCTCTTTAACCCTATACTATTTACATTATAAATCTACTGTAGAAAGCATGAACAAAATTGTTCAAGTAATTTCATTATATTATTTAATATGTGAAATTGATCAACTATGTGAATTTTTATTGTTACATATTACGTAAATTAAATTATTGAATATGAAAAATTTCTGTATTCATACGTCAATGAACATGCACAGATGGAGAATATGTATTTAGATAGTGATATATCAGCAAAATAATGAGAAATGATCATTACCGAAATACACTGCACGCACCATTTATACTGTAATTTTCTCTTCACAACCTCACATCTCACGCACATACACATAAAAACTAGTAAAAAAATGATAAAAGGAAAATGGATTGAAAAAATAATAAGTTGCCAGAAATCTTCATTCTCCCCAAAAAACACACTGTCAGATGCACATAACACATACTGCTAAAAAATGGGGAAGAAAGAGGGAATGAGCGTGAACGGATGAGAAGAGCAAATAAGCGGCGAAGTAGTTTTTTCTAGAGAAATCTCACCGGAATACATCAAACCGCCACTGCCACATCATCGAAAACATCCAAATTAGTGACCAACCTTTCTTCCCGTCATTGTCGGGGTTGCTGGAGCTTCGGCATTACTCCCCTCTCTCCTTCTCCCCATGACAGAAATCTGGCCATCCCTCCTCCAAAACTTGCTAGAAAACGACAAATTGTCGCTGACCGATCCACTAGAAACAATCATACCAGCAGCTTTCTGCCAACCCGACACTGCCCTGTCTCCTCTTTCCTCTCACCGCCGCTGTTATTCCGGTCAAACTTACTAGAAAACAAATTAAAACCGACAATAATTAACTGCATTTAGATATAATATGCATTGATAAGTTATTTTTTGATTTTGGTTTTAGTATTTGTGTTTTTGCTTAGATTGATATCGTATAGTTTGAGATCTGTATTATTTTAAAGTGAATATGATTATCATAAAATTAAGATAACATGATTAAGTTTTGTGTATTTGTATTATTATATTTTTATTATTATTATTTGATTTTTGTTTTATTTTATTTTATTTTATTGTTATTACCAAACTTGATAATTGTTTATTATATTAATTATTAATTAATCACCTTAAAACAAATTTTGCTCAAATTTCTTATCAAAGTTAAATAGCGTTTTGGATAGATCAAATTGTTACGATTTTACAAGAAAGAAATTAAAGCCTTTAATTTTAGGCAAAATTTAGACACGTTTAAAATTTCTTGTCTCGATTAAGAATATGACATACACATCTTTCTGAGATATTTAAAATTCAAGGATTCTATAATGAATCTTGGCAACTATCTTTCTTAAGTTAACTTTTATCAATCTTCTTAATATAAGATAATTAGTTTGGGTATAGTAAAAAATGAGTAAATTTAGTCCTTAACACAATTTATTTAAAATAGTTTATGTCAAGATAAGTTCATAAAATGACCATGCTAGAACCACGTGATTCGAGGGAGGTCTCACACCTTCTCCTCGATCAACATAATTCCTTACCCTGTCTTCTATTTTTGCAGAAAAACGTCATTTCCTTTTGATTAGGGATTCAATAAGGCGAATTGAAACACCATAACTTGATTCCAAGTGGCGACTCTATAAATAAATTAATCCCTATTCAAAATGTCACTTTAATTGAAAAAACCCTTTGACTTAGACCCCGCGGATGAAAAAGGGGTGTGGCAAGTATGAGTACTAAAACAAAAGGTACTCAGTAGGCATCATCGACCGACTGAGCTAAACTATAATATAGAGATGATATAATGTAAGATAAACATATCTAAGTTAAGGTACAACATAGAACCTAAATCATCTCCCGCATCACTGTATATAATATAAATAATCAATCGAAACAATAGTATATCATAGCACATCATCACTTGTCAATATCATCGTGCATAAGAAAGAAATGTTTCAAAATCATAAAACAACACAAATAGAAAGTTGGCGTCCATCCACCAGCTAACGCATAAAGTAAAGGAATAAATCATGGCTTCCCATACCATTGAAGAGTACACCCAAGAAAATAATACAATATATACATAACCAACAACACATTCAAAACTCAACATTATTCGATCGTATTCTGTATTTATCAACCTCGATCATAGTTCCTCGTTCCATATTATCATCATTAGAAATGAGTCTATCCATTTTAACTAACTAATGTATATTACTATACAAAGGTCATGAACTAGTCCATTAACCTCTAGTCATCAAGTCATATAAACATTTAATAGTCAACAAGTCACCACATAGTTTATTCTAATGGATAACATTCCTTCATTAACCATTATTTAATGAAAATATTACTCACTAAGTAGATCCTTATTTTACAACTAGATCCCACTTAGCAACTAGTCTTGATTCATCATTAAATCAATAACCACTACAACTCTCTAGTTATGATTAAATATTAATTACTCTAGTTTATAAGTATTTAACACTAGTGATCCATAACCGACATCCTAAGGTGTAAGACCCTGTCAAATTCTAAAGCTTAATTCAGTTCTTTAAACTTGTCAAGGGGTCCCAGACTTGTAAAATTCTAGCAAGGTTCCCAGACATAGCCTATTATTGGCTTTCAAAAGTTGGCAATCTCATTTCGCCACCTTAACATCCTTTAATGGTCTTTATTTTTATTAATTAATGATCAGGAAGGTCAATAGGTGTTCCCGGACAAGTTTTGAATTTTTCAAAACATGTTAAGATCATATTCGGAGTCCCAAAATAGTGGACCAACGTGATCATGGCGTGCTGCATCGCCAATCGCGTTGGTCAAGAAGTTCTCAGTCCTTTTGGAAAGGTAGCTTATGATTTTGAGTTGCCCTCAGATCTAGCCTCAGTTCATCCCAGTTTTTCATATTTCTTTGCTCAAGAAGTGTATAGGTAACCTAACAGTTGTAATCCCTATTCAGAGCATAGCTATTCAGAACAACCTCTCTTATGAGGAGATTCCAGTCAAAATCCTTGACTATCAGACTCGTAGATTGAGGAACAAAGAAGTCCCTCTAGTCAAAATTCTTTGGCAAATCAGTCCGTCGAGGGAGCTACTTGGGAAGCAAAAGCAGACATGCATACCAAGTGTACTCACTTCTTCTCTGCTAGCTCAGAGTCAGCCCAAGGTAACAATTCTCCTTAAGCTTTAAGTTTCATGTTCAGATTTCAGCCACAACTTGGTATCTAGTTCATGATCAGAATTCCATTATAAACTCGGTATCAATTAACAATGTATATTCAGTCATGAATTCATGAATCAGTTTAGTCATATAATCATGCATCAGATACACATTCTCATTATGAGAAACTTAGTTCATCAGAACACTCAGTCATGCATTCATGAATCAGTTATACATGCATCAGATATTCATGCTCAGTATGATGTATTCAGTTATCAATTATGTCAGTCATGAAATCATGTTTCAGATGTTCATGTTCAGTATATACATCAGTTTATCTTTTCTCCCCTCTTAGTCTCATTCGAGGTTGAATGTTCTCAAGGGGAAGATATTGTAAGACCCCATAAAATCCTAAAGCTTAATTTAGTCCTTTAAGTTTATCAAGGGGTCCCAGAACAAGCTTAGGGTTTTCAACTGAGGATGTAATTTCTAGAATTTCACCATTAGTTTTCAAGAATCTTCTATCCAAGGTATGCATAGTGTTGATATATGGATTTCTTTCATCCATAAAGCTCAAAAACCCTATTTCAAATTATAAATCATGATGTTTATGTTGTGGGTTGTTTTGTAACCATGTTTATCTTGTTGTACGATTCCCAAGTTGGAATCTTTACTTGTTTTTCATGAAACTACGTTAGCATGCAAGTTAAAATCCATGATTTAAGTTGTTTATGATGTGTAATTTGATGATTACACCTATGCCCTAAGTTGTACATGTATGGTGTTTGTTAAAATGCCTAAGAGGATAGAAATTGTGTATTATAGCTCAATTGTGACCCATATGATAAATGTATGTTTTACCCTTATGTTCAAATGACTCCCATCCTATTGTGGTACAATGTAGATGTTTGTTGAAATGCTCATGATGTTAGAGTATGAAATTATGAGATTGATTATATGCATTCCTACCATGTACAAGATTATGATAACCATGTGCTTTATGAAATCCCTAACTTATTGTATGACGAATTGTTCATATTGGTCATGTGTTCAAGAAGTATCAAGTCTTATCAATTTCATGCGATCGAGTCCTGGGGGTACTTGTACCCAACAATTTAGCTGTGTGCCTAGAGCCAGTGTCATGTTTTCATGATATCCTTAGTCAAGCCATGTTTGGTAGCATTTATTCAGTCATGTGAATCAAGAAAATCCAGTAAATTCAGTATCAGTCCAGTAATGTCATTACTCTCAGTCAGTTATCAGATCTCAGTAGTATCCATCAGTCAATGGAACTTAATGAACTAAGTCCAATTCAGTTCAGTTAATCATGTTCAGTGTCTATTCAGATGAGAGTAGGAATTAGCACTAAGTGAACCCAAGGATGTGGGCACACACTGACAGTTGAGGGTGTGATCCTTAGAAGCAATCCTTGCATTCCAGAACTATGTAGCCAACATAGGTTGAAACATTAATACTGATAGATGAGGGTTGATGAGGTGGATAAACACTGTCAGTTGAGGGTCCCACTGTTCTCTTTTGGGGACACTATCAGATGAGGGTCACTTACAACTTATCCTTAATAGCGTGCGGTATTGACACCCTTCTAATTGTGGTTACAGATTGGACCCCAACCTAGTTATATTACTTTATTTAGGGTATGTCGGTTACATGACTACTTCCCATAGTTACAGTCTCAGTAAAAGAACTTAGATAGTTTTTCAAAATTTAGGACTGTCAGATACAGTCAACTTAGAATAGTACAAAACTCAGTTAGTTCCATCAGAACCTAGACTGTCAGATATAGTTGCTCAGTATCAGTTATATCTATTATCAGTGACTCATGTTATTAGTAATCAGACTTAGTAGTTAGTGCCATCACGAATTCAGTCATAGCCACTTATTCATGAATGTATTCTCATATTCATGTTATACAGTCAGTTAGCATTGTTTATGCATTTGAACCCTTTGCATTCAGCCTACCTCACATGTATACCAGTACATTCCATCGTACTGATGTATTTGTGCTATGGTTTTTTATTCTATCCTCTAGGTTTAGAAGTATGAGCTCCAAAGCATCAGTAGTATTCCAGTTTCAGCTGTCAGAGTTAGCCGTGAGTCCTCATCTTTCGAGGACATGATCATTACTTTTTTTTCATTACTTAGTTTATTTCAGTAGTTGGAGTTAGTTAGAGACATATCCCATCAACTCCTTATTCAGACGGTTTAGTCTTTCAGACTACAGTATTTTCAGACTAGATGTTTTCAGATATTGTTTTAGTTTTGGTATTGTTGTACCACATTATTCAAATATGGTTTTATCATATGTTTATCAGTTTTAACCTTATGGCATGATTTAGCCTACTATTTCCACATTTATACAGTATATTATTTAGTGTTTAGGTACAAATATCAGTCATGGGTTAGCTTGTGGTCCTTCAGAGTAATAAGAACCGTGTAGCATTTTTGGTAGCAGATTCAGGGCGTTACAAACTTGGTATCAAAGCGTAAGGTTCAATAGAGTCCTAGGAAGTCTGAAAGTGGCATCTAGTAGAGTCTTATACATGGATATATTATGTGCCACATTTATGTACAGGAGGCTATGAGATGATTTAGGAATAGTTTCCCTTCTTTTAGTATTCATGTAGTGCCAGTGAGCGTGAGAATAAATTTAACTCTCAGTCTAATTTGTTTATCCCTTTCTTCTATAGAACATGCCTCCCAAAAGAAGAAACAAAAATTAGTCAGCCCTACAGCCCATTCAAGCAGAACCCTTGGACAAACATGTTTCTCATGCAGAGTTCAGAGCTGCATTCACCATACTTGCTAATTTAGTTGCTACTCAGAATGAATGACTAACTATCATTCCGTCCAATCCAGTGGCCAATTCAGCTATAACCAGGATTTGGGACTTCACCCGAATGAATCCTCCATCCGTTTTTGGGTTTAAGTTAGAAGAGGATTCTCAGGAGTTCCTAGACTAGCTTCAGAAGGTTACAGACATCATGGGTTTACTTCTAGTGAGAGTGCTTAGCTAGCTTCATATCAGTTGTAGGATGTTGCTCACACTTGGTTCAAACAGTAGAAGTCAGAGAGGTCAATTGATGTAGGGCGTATTAAGTTGGAGGAGTTGGCTACTGCCTTCTTAGATAGATTCTTTCCCCTAGAGCTGAGAGAAGTTAAGGTATTAGAGTTTATCAACCTCAGGTAGGGTAACATGACGGTGAAAGAGTGTTCTTTTAAGTTTACTTAATTAGCCAGATATGCTACTCATGTGGTTGAAGATAGCAGGGTCAAGATGAGTAAGTTTATTTCTGGGGTAAATGATAGTGTGTTCAATGAGTGCAGGTACGCAATATTGAACACTGACATAAACATAGCCAGGATTATGACCTATGCTCAATAGATAGAAGAGCAAAAGATTAAGATGAGAAAGAAGCAGAATAAGAGAGCAAGAATAGGTTGTTTCAACTTTGCTCAGCCTAAGTCAGAGGGAGGAAATCATTCTCAGTTTTGTCCTAAGTTATCCATTCCAACTGCTTCTTCAGCTAGTGCCCCAGCTTCTAAGTTTAGGGATGGTAATAGATATAGGATGCCAGGATCTATGTCTCAGGGCAGTGTCAGCAATGCCCGAACTAATCCCCTTTATCAGACTTGTGGTAAGAACCACAAGGGTATTTGTAGAGATGTCAGTGATGTTTGTTTCAGATGTGGAAAGCCAGGCCACAGAGTCAGAGATTGTTCCTATTCAGGTTATCAGGGTCAGCAGAACTGTTCCTCAGCCCATTCCAATCACCCAAATTAGCAAGGTGCCACTTCCAGTACTACTAGTGGGAAATGCCCAAACAGACTTTATACTCTCCAATTCCGGCAAGATCAGGAAAATTCTCTTGATATGGTTACTCTTACGCTACAGATCTTTCACTTGCATATTTACGCTTTGCTAGATCTAGGAGCTTCTCTATCTTTTGTTACTCCTTGTTTAATAGTTGATTTCAGAGTCAGTCCTAAAATTCTAGCAGAGCCCTTCTTAGTACCTCGAGTGGGTAAAACTATCATAGCTCGGTGCGTATACATGAACTGGCCAGTAATGATATTTCAGAAAGTCACCTCAACAGACTTAGTCAAATTAGAGATGACTGATTTTAATATCATTCTCGGTATGGGTTGGCTTCATTAATGCTATGCCACAGTGGACTACAAAAATAGAATAGTCCAATTCCAGTTTTTGAATGAACCTGTCTTAGAGTGGAGGGGTAGTACTTTAGCTTTTAGAGGTCAACTTGTTTCCTACCTTCGGGCATGAAAAATGATATCTAAGGGATGTGTTTATTATCTTGTTCATGTTAAGGTTTCTAGTTTCGAGACTCCCAGTCGTGAGTGAATATTCAGATGTTTTTCTTAAGGATCTTCCAGGAATTTCTCCTGAAAAGGGAAATAGACTTCGGTATTGATCTTCTTCCAGATACTCAGCCTATATCTATTTCACCCTACAGAATAGGACTAGCTGAACTCAGAGAATTGAAAGAGTAGTTGAAAGATCTCTTAGATAAGGGATTCATCAGACCCAGTATGTCCTCGTGGGGCACACCAGTCTTATTTGTGTGAAAAAAAGATGGTTCTCTCAGAATGTCCATTGATTACCATCAAGTCAATAAAGTCATGGTAAAGAACAAGTATTTACTTCCCAGGATCGATGATTTGTTTTGACCAACTTCAGGGTGCCAACTATTTCTCTAAGATAGACCTCAGATCAGGCTATCATTAGATTAGAGTTAAAGAATATGACATTTCAAAAAATAACTTTCCATACTCGGTATAGTCACTTCAAATTCCTAGTCATGTTCTTTGGTCTTACCAATGCCCTAGTATCTTTCATAGACTTGATGAACAGTGTTTTCAAGCAGTAGTTAGACAAGTTTGTTATAGTCTTTATAGATGATATCCTCGTCCATTCCTGCAGTGAGCATGATCATGCAGAATATCTCAGAACAGTACTTCAGACTCTTAGAGATCAGTTGTTCACCAAATTTAGTAAGTACGAGTTTTGTCTAAGGTCAGTAGCATTTCTTGGTCATATTGTTTTTGGTAATAGCATTAGAGTTGATCCTTAAAAGACTGAAGCAGTAATAAACTGGCCTCACCCTATCTCACTATCAGATATCAGGATTTTCTTGGGTCTGGCTGGCTATGATAGATGATTTGTTGAGGGGTTTTATTCTATATCATCCCCTATGTCCAGATTGACTCAAAAGAAAGTCAAGTTTCAATAGTCAGATCCGTGCGAAAAGAGTTTTCAGGAGTTGAAAACTCGACTCACCTCAGCTCTAGGTCTAGTGCTACCAGATGGTCTAGATGGGTTTTTAGTGTATTGTGATAATCCAGAGTAGGTTTGGGTTATGTTCTCATGTAGCATAGTAGGGTCATAGCCTATGCCTCCAGACATCTTAAACCCTATGAGAAGAATTATCCTACTCATGATCTCGAGTTGACAACCATAGTTTTTACCTTAAAGATTTGGAGGCATTATCTATATGGAGTTCATATAGATGTCTTCACTGATCATAAGAGCCTTCAGTATGTATTCTCTCAGAAAAATCTCAACCTCCGTCAGAGAAGGTAGTTAGAGCTCATGAAAGATTATGACATGAGTGTCCTTTATTACCTGGGCAAAGCCAATGTAGTGGTTGACGCACTCAGTAGACTTTCTATGGGTAGTGTTGCTCATGTTGAGTATAGTAAGAAGAACTTAGCTTAGGAAGTTCATCAGCTTGCCAGACTAGGTGTCCATTTGGTCAATTCTTCAGAGGGTAGTATATGGGTTCAAAGTAGTTTAGAATCATCTCTAGTTTCCGAGGTGAAGGAAAAATAGGATAGATATCCCAGTCTAGTCAAGTTGAAAGAGTCATCAAGGATCAGAAAGTAGAGGTTTTCTCCCAAGGGGGAGATAGTGTATTGCATTGTCAGGGTCGTCTGTGTGTTCCTGGTGTAGATGATTTATGGCAACGAATTCTTGTAGAAGTGCATAGGACGCGTTACTCTATTCATCCTGGGGCCACAAAGATGTACTGTGACTTAGAGGAGATCTATTGGTGAAGTGGGATGAAGAGAGATGTTACAGAGTTTGTGGCTAAGTGCTCTACATGTCAGCAAGTTAAGATAGAGCATCAATAGCCTAGTGGGTCCATGCAAGAGTTTAATATTCCTACTTGGAAGTGGGAAGAAGTGAACATGGACTTTGTGATGGGTTAGCCTCGTACTCGTCACCAGCATGATTCAGTATGGGTGATTGTAGATAGGATGGCCAAGTCAACTCATTTCCTTCTAGTCTATAACTTTTATTCAGTCGAGGATCACGCCAAACTATACATCAGAGAGTTGGTCAGATTGCATAGTGTTTCGTTATCTATTATCTCAGACAGAGGTACCCAGTTACCTCTTATTTCTAGAAAGCATTCCAAAAGGGTCTTGATACCCAAGTTCATCTCAGTACAGCCTTTTATCCTCAGAAAGATGGTCAAAAAAAGGACCATTCAGACTTTAGAAGATATGCTAAGGGCGTGTCCAATTGATTTCATGGGTAGTTGGGATAACCACTTGCCTTCAATTGAGTTTGCATACAATAATAACTATCATTCCAGTATTAAGATGGCTCCATTCGAAGGTCTCTAGAGTAGGAGGTGTATATCTCCAGTTGATTTATTCAAAGTTTGTGATCCCTCCATCATAGGGCCTGACTTACTACTCGATGCCTTAGAAAAAGTCCAGTTGATTAGAGAAAGACTTCGGGCTGCTTAGAGCTGATAGAAGTCTTATGCAGATGCACGCAAAAAGGATGTTAAGTTTGAAATTGGTGACAATGTCTATCTCAAGATCTCTCCCATGAAGGAGTGAAGAGATTCAACAAGAAGGGAAAGCTCAGTACCCGTTATGTTGGTTCCTTCAAAATTCTCAGTCGTTTCAGAAAGGTAGATTATGAGCTCAATTTACCCTAAAATCTAGCTTCAGTTCATCCAATTTTCCATATTTCTTTGCTCAAGAAGTGCATAGGTGACCCAGCAATTAAAGTCCCTATTCAGAGCATAGCTATTCAGAACAGCCTCTCTTATGAGTAGATTCTAGTCGAAATCCTTAACTATCAGACTTGTAGACTGAGGAACAAAGAGGTCCCTCTAGTCAAATTTCTTTGGCAGAATTAGTTCATTGAGGGAGCTAATTGGGAAGTAGAAGCAGACACATGTACCAAGTATCCTCAACACTTCTCCGCTGGCCCAGACTTAACTCAAGGTAACAGTTCTCCTTAAGCTTTAAGTTTTATGTTCAGATTTCAGCCATAACTTGGTATCCAGTTCATGATCAAAATTCCATTATAAACTCCGTATCGATTACCAATGTATATTGAGTCATGCATTCATGTATTAATTCAGTCATATAGTCATGCTTCAGATATGCATTCTCATTATGAGAAACTTAGTTCATCAGAACACTCAGTCATGCATTCATGAATTAGTTATACATATATTAGATATGCATGCTCAGTATGATATATTCAGTTATCAGTCATGTCAGTCATGAAATCATGTTTCAGATGTTCATGTTCAATATGCACGTCAGTTTATCTTTTCTCCCCTTTCAGTCAGTCTCATTCGAGGACGAATATTCTCAAGGGGGAGATATTGTAAGACCCCATAAAATCCTAAAGCTTAAGTTAGTCCTTTAATCTTTTCAAGGGGACCCAAACTTAGAAAATTCTAGCTACGTTCCCAGTCATAGCCTATTATTGGCCTTCAAAAGTTGGCAATCTCATTTTGCCACCTTAACATTCTTTAATGGTCTGTATTTTTATTAATGCATGATTAGGAAGGTCAATAGGTGTTCCCAGACAAGTTTCAAATTTTTTGAAACACGTTTAGATCATGTTCGGAGTCCCAAAATAGTGGACCAATGCGATCATGGTGCACCACATCACCAATCACGTTGGTCAATATTTGCACAGGCTGCCAGAGCCAAAACTTCTAAGACTCGACGCAATCATGGCACGATGCATCGAGTATTGTGTCGTAGCCATTAACGCGCCCATCCCTTGTAGTGTCGGCACCTAATTCTAAGTCATTAAATAACCGCATCCTCAAGGGCAAAAGGGTCAATTTTTCACCCCTATATAAGTCTAAATCATGGGATTAAGCTCTAATTTCAACCTAAATACACTTTTCTCTCTCAAAATCCATCAAGAACAAGCTTAGGGTTTTCAACTGAGGATCCAATTTCTAGAATTTCACCATTAGTTTTCAAGAATCTTCCATCCAAAGTATGCATAGTGTTGATTTATGGATTCCTTTCATCCATAAAGCTCAAGAACCCTATTTCAAATTATAAATCATGATGTTTATTTTGTAGGTTGTTTTATAACCATGTTTATCCTGTTTTACGATTTCCAAGTTGGAATATTTACGTGTTTTTCATGAAACTACGTTTGCATGGAAGTTAAAATCCATGATTTGAGTTGTTTATGATGTGTAATTTGATGATTACACCTATGCCCTAAGTTGTTCATGCATGGTGTTTGATAAAATGCCTAAGAGGATAGAAATTATGTATTATAGCTCAATTGTGACCCATATGATAAATGTATGTTTTATCCTTATGTTCAAATGACTCCCATACTATTGTGGTGCAATATAGATGTTTGTTGGAATGCTTATGATGTTAGAGTATGAAATTATGAGATTGATTATATGCATTCCTACCATGTACAAGATTATGATAACCATGTGCTTCCTGAAATCCCCAACTTATTGTATGGAGAATTGTTCATATTGGTCATGTGTTCAAGAAACGTCAAGTCTTGTCAGTTTCATGCTATCAAGTCTTGGGGGTACTTGTACCCGATAATTTAGTTGTGTGCCTAGAGCCAGTGTTATGTTTTCACTATATCCTCAGTCAAGCTATGTTCACTAGAATTCATTCAGTCATGTGACTCAGGAAAATCTAGTAAATTCAGTATCAGTTCAATAATCTCATTACTCTTAGTCAGTCATCAGATCTCAGTAGTATTCTGTCAGTCAATGGAACTCAATGAACTAAGTCCAGTTTAATTAATCATGTTCGGTGTCTATTCAGATGGGAGTAGGAATTATCACTGAGTGAACCCAAGTATGTGGGCACACACTGATAGTTGATGGTGTGATCCTTAGAAACAATCCTTGTATTTCAGAACTTTGTAGCCAGCATGGGTTAAGACATTAATGCTGACTGATAAGGGTTGATGAGGTGGATAAACACTGTCAGATGAGGGTCCCACCGTTCTCTTTCGGGGACACTTTCAAATGAGGGTCACTCATAGCTTGTCTTTACCAGTGGCGCGGTATTGACACCCTTCTAATTGGGGTTACAGATTGGACCCTAACCTAGCTATATTGATTTATTTAAGGCATGTAGGTTAGATGACTACTTCCCATAGTTATAATCTCAGTCTCTGTCTCAGTCTCAGTAAAAGAACTCAGATAGTTCTTCAGAATCCAGGACTATTAGATACAGTCAACTTAGAATAGTACGAAACTTAGTTAGTTCTATTAGAACCTAGACTATTATATAAACAGTCACTTAGTATCAGTTATATCCAGTATCAGTGACTCAAGTTATCAGTAATCAAACTCAGTTGTCAGTGCCATCACAAATTTAGTCATAGTCACTTATTCATGCATGATTCTCATGTTCATGTTATACAGTCTGTTAGCATTGTTCATGAATTTGAAACCTTTGTATTCAGCCTACCTCATATGCATACCAGTATATTCCATCGTAGTGACACATTTGTGCTATGATGTTTTATTCTATACCATAGGTTTAGAAGCACAAGCTCTAGAGCATCAGTAGTATTCCAATTTCAGTAGTCAGAGTTAACAGTGAGTCCTCATCCTTCGAGGACATGATCATTACTTTATTTTTTCATTATGTAGTTTATTTTAGTAGTTGGAGTTAGTTGGGGACATGTTCGACCAACTCCTTATTCAGACAGTTTAGAGGCTTTCCGACTAAAGTGTTTTCGGACTAGATATTTTCAGACATTGTTTTAGTTTTGGTATTGTTTTAGCACATTATTCAGATATGGTTTTATCAGATGTTTATTAGTTTTGAACCTTATGGCATGATTCAGCCTACTATTTCCACATTTATACAGTATATTATGTAGTGTTTAGGTATAGATATCAGTCATGGGTTAGCTTGTGGTCCTTCGGGGTCATGAGCACCGTGTAGCATTTTGGGAACCAGATTCGGGGCATTACATAAGGCTTACATCAAACCCTTATTTCTCACGTGGATATATATGTATAAAAGTATGAACATGTATATATACGTATAAAAGTATATACGTGTATATATATATATAAATTTAACATACATATCAATATCTACATATTCTCTGGAGTCAAACTGGGTGTCAATATCATCAACATATCATTCGGACTCGAATCATATATCAATATCACCAACATATTCTACAAAATCAAGTTGGGCATTATCATAACATCAATTTATCCTTCGGCCTTGCCGGGAATCATCATAACATCAATATATCCTCTGGCCTTGCCAAACATTATCATAACATCAGTATATATAAATAAATGTCAATGAATAAAAGACAAACCCCACAAGGGCTAAAGTAAATGACAATCCCTACATGGGATAAAGTAAAGAGCAAGCCCTACGAGGGCAAAAGTAAATGACAAGCCCCACGAGGGCTAAAGTAAATGAGAAGTAAGAAAAAACATACCTTCACATCTCATCATTCGTCGTCGAGGACAATTTATTTATAAATGTATGAATATATATATAGCATGAATATTATAATGGATTATTGGGTTCAACATAGTTAGTAGCATAGACCCTCACAAAATCAATAAATATGCTTCATAGAGCCTTAGTATCAAGACTCACAATATTATCAACGAGAGGGCTTCCTAGCATAATCAATGATTTGGTTACTAGAAAAAAGTATAATGATAAGGCTCAAACTACACCTCTCAACGAGAATGTAACTGATTATTGTCAATATAAAACCCAACTAGGTTGGGGTCGAATCCCATAGGGAATATGGTGTAAACATAAGTCGTTTGCGATTTAATGAACTGATAGTTGGATGTTTCCAAAAAAACAAGGGTTTTAGTTAACAAGTAATTGTTGGTCACTTTAGTTTAAATGTTTGTAATCAAGAGTTTATGAAAAAACTAGAATTATGTTCACTAGGGATTTTGGTACTTGACAGATGCATCTAGTGGTTCAAGATTCTCATGGTAGGTAGGACAACAAGTTATCTGTATCGAAGTTATGCTTAAATGTTTCTTGACCTACTTAAGAATTTAATTACCTAATCCTCTCGGACTTAGGGAATTTATATTCATTGCCCAGATTTTACCTCAGGTTAATCAATCTTGTTACAACGCTGACTATTAAACGGAAGTTTAGTATTTCCAAATTCCTGTTGATAATTCACTTCCCACTTATTTGATTTCTTTCTCAAGTAAATCAAAGTAGATGTTATCTATCATTTGTAACCAACAGATAATAATTAAAATATCAGAATTATCAAGGAATCCGACCACCTTTCAAATCTTGAACACTCAGCACCTTATCAAGACCTACCCCTAGATCCCATAATTCAGGTTAAAGGAATTTAGCTGCTCATAACGTAATAATCAAAGCAACTAGATGAATTCATGCTTTGAAAGATAAACTTACCACAAGATGAATAATAACTAATGAATCTCAGATTAGATCACAACAGAAAATCCCAAAATAATGATTAAATTCTCTTTAAAATAATTGTTTTTTCAAGACAAGAAGTTAAAGCGAGAAAATATCAAAGTATCGTGTCTCAAAACTCAAGGTTTGGAACTCTTAAGAAAACCCTAAACAAGGCTTTAAATGGTTCACCCTAATTATGGAAAAAAATAATAAAATTCAAAAATTCTTAGGATTAGGTTACACTATTTGTGATAGCCTATCAAGAGGCTGCTGCCTTATCACAAATGTCGTCAGCTTCCTCTTTGCTTAGGACACTTGCTGCCTAATGCTGACGACAAATGGTGATATCCTATCAGCTCCTTGATGACTTATCACAAATCTCGTCAAGTCTCTACTTCAGTTCTCATGTGCTGCCTTAGGCTGAAGACATTCTTGATGGCTTATCAGCTCCTTGATGACGTATCACAAAATATCATCACAACTTTCAACTTAGGCCAATTCTCTATCTATTGCTCACAGGGCTGGCAACTTATCACAAATGTTTTCAGTCACACTTTGCCTCTAATTACTTCAGATTTCAGCTCATTTCTCTAACATCTTAGCTTCTACTGCAAAATCAAACATAAAGAAATCAAAAATGACAAAGTTGCTTAAGACTTCACAATTAGTCTTGGTTAAAAGCCTCAAATGTGTTAGCCTTAGCTCACACATCAACACCCTCAACTTAAAACAATAGCTTGTCCTCAAGCAGCTTAGCACAACTAAGAGAATAAAAAGCACATTTTGCAGTCAATCCTCCATATCATCTCAAAACACTTTCACCATCTCCAAAGTCAGTCAATTTAAGTACAATGAAGAACACCAATGTAACATACAAGAATCAAGATATGGCATCAATTCAGCTATAATAACTATGCATACACCAGTATTACACTACCCAAATAAGTTAGTAACTAGCAATGTAACCCGTGTGCTCTCACTGCAGAAATCCCCCTCATCTCATATAAGGAATTATATAACCATGGGGACAATCAAAACACTCACTCTCAAAACAAAGTTCCCATACAGATCTTCAGATAGGTCAGTAGGATCGCTATAGGACTTCTCTTAGGCTTGTAATGTAGGCTAGGGGCTGTTATGATACTCGATGGTATTTAACATGACTAAGCCTCCTTTACACTACACTAGCTTTTTTGGGTTTCATTCATTAGCCTTTTCCGCTCTTCTCTTTTCTTGATCACAATTATTTAGGATGGGTGCAGTCTTTTCTCAATTACTTATTCTTTTTCACAATTTTTCTTTTTCTTGCTCTTTTCTTCTGCACCCAGCTTTTTATTCTACCTTTCTTCATACTCATTCTATATCATGCACCCCTATGATAGCCACCCTCAACTTAGGCCATTTGCCTAAGTCAAGGTGCATAGTGTCCTAGGAGGACCAGGGCCAAAATAGGTTATCTAAATAAGAAGGTGATAGGTGTCATACAAAGAAATAGGATAATTAGGCTTAAAACAGGGAACAAGGGATATGATACACATAGGGAAGGTCATTTAGGATAAAGTGAGCTAATATTAAAATGGCCTATGATCCTTTCCTAACCCCTATCCTTCAACCTAAGTAAGACTAATCGGGAAAGTTCTGGCTTCAGCATACAGAGGAAATTGAGTAACATCTCACACACGCACTTGGCACACAGGTATATCTCACTCGACTACTCATTCAGTTCGTGCAACTGTTTAGCAATGATTATTATATTACTAGAACTAATGCCATACAAAGATGCACAGTGGTCACACTTAAATGCAAATCACTCAGTTTAAAGTAGTAGACCACTTGTAGAGAGGTACAAAAATCACAAAAACAATTCAACTACCTCAAGTAAAAGTATTTCTCCTAGTTGATTACAAAATTTACAACAACTTTACCCTACACCCTCAACTTTAAATCAAAGAAAATCTAAATGAAGGGTTAGAGTACACCTAGAATAGATCAATCATAGGGGTCATGGGTTCCTGGCCCTTCTGCCATATCTCCATCAGGGGCCTCTCTCTTTTCAAGTGTAGCTGGTCTATCAGTCTCTGATGGCCTACTAGTAGAGATACCTTTGGCTCTCGCTCGAACGGCTACCTCCCATCTCTCATTGTCCACTAAGGACTCAATTCTCACCTTTTTCATCTCCTTATTTTCAAACTTCTTTCTTGACCTCTTTTTTTCTTTTCTTTCTTCATAATTGTCGGGCCTCTCTCTCTTTTCTTTTCCTTTCTTCTCACTTTTCTTTTTCTTTTTCTTTATTGGCTCATTCATGAGATCAAGCATTGGGATTTCTCCCTCAGACTCCTCAGCTACTGGATCTATTGACACCATAAAGGGGTGCTGCTGTAGCTTTCAAACTCTGTGTTTACTTTGTCTAGGTATGATCTGAATAATTCCATCTCTCAACTATGCATTAAAGCGGTTCTCTAATTCATCAATCTGGACCGACAGAGCCTTGTAATGCTCAAGTGCAGCCTTAACTCTTTTGTCAACTGCAGCTGCGAATTACTTGGCAAAGAGTTTAAGCTGAGCCTCACACCACTTGAACTGCTTTGCTACTCTCCTGAAATTCATAGGGTTGAAGGCAAATTCTTTTGTAGGAACTGCAACTGCTGGAATTGTCTCAGCTCTGGGCACTGATGCTTTTGCCATTGTTGTGGATGTTGGAGTTACAGCTTCAGAATTAGGCAACTCTGCATTAGGTGCTGAAGTAGTACCTGTAATCGGTGGATCAGTTGGAATCTCTGCGTCCCAGTCAAGCATTAGCCTTGGCTGATTTTCCTTATTTCGGATCGGATTGTGGGTCTTCCTAGCAAAGAGTTATTCTTCTAATGCTACAATCTTCGGCACATTGGCTGCCCTACACAACCTTGTAATTAAAAAAGGGATGGGATATGCTATATCATATCTCGACACCCAAATTTTTATCTCTTCTGCGATAATCTCTCAAAAATTTAATTTGAGGTTAGGCATAAAACTTGCGACTAATATTTCTCTATCATCCCTGAGGATATATCACCATCTATGGGAATCAACCACGTACGTACAATAACCCACCAAAATCTTGCCTCTGAATTTAGGGAGGCCTTGAAGATCCTTTTACTCAAATTTGTTAGCCATTTTGGTTCTCCATCAGCTATGAGTGTGGCTAACCAATTCCGCTGATTTTCTCGATGCTTTAATTGGGCATAAAAAGTAGGTGAAGTGGCTTAAGGAGTGAAGTTTGGGCCATGAAGGAACCTGTTGATTGTTGCTTCAGAAACATCCACTATTACACCCCATATAAGAACTTTATCTAGCAAAGGTTGGTCAGCTACTTTCTCTTCTTCTCTACACATATTTTCCAAGCGAGCTTGGTAGTTTGCATAGAACTCCCTAACTAGTGTAGGGCAAAATGAATTTTCTCCTCGTGTAGTCTATTCTAAATTATAGCCATGAAATTTCTACTCCACCTCCGGGTACCTGCGTAACCCTTTAGTGATGATTCACTTCTCCTCAAAGATGGGCCTCTTTCTGTTGGTTCTGGAAATCCCAAAAAAGAAGATTTTATGAGCTTTGGGAATCTGTCATCTATTGCCATCTCAGACTTCAGGATTCTTGCATTTGACCATAGTTCCCCGAATCAGAGAGTCTTTATCATCTTGTGGCTCAGCAGAAGGGGACTTAGTTGATGGTCCCTCAGACTCATGCCCCTCGGAATCAGGATAATATAAATCATGCTCTTCAGATTCACTATATTCAGACTCTTGTTGCTCAAAGACCATTTTCTCAGAAGTTGTATGCTCAAATATTGTTGGCTCAGTGTCACCTTTTTCACTCTTCTCCACCTCAACTGGTGAGGGTGGTGGAGTCTTTTTAGTTCTTTGCTTCTTTTTTTTCTTCCTGAGCAGAGGCTCGTCCTCTTCATAGTCAGAATCTTCATTGAAGAGTCTCTGATGCACACTTCCCTTGGTCACTTTCTTTGTGGATTTTGAGTTATTTCCTTTGGGTGCCATTTCAAGACCTATAGCAAGAGAAAAACCATTAGTTGACCCTCAAGAGTATAAACACAAACACATTAATCATTGAAATTCCACACCCCTTGAAAGGGTTTAGTAATACTTCAGGTTCCAGGTGTGACGACATTTCTGATAAGCCGTTACAGTTGTGATAGATTATCGTGAATGTCGTTAGCCCTAAAAAGAACCCAAAAAATTCTTATTGACTTCTAACGACATTTCTGACAAGCTGTCACAGTTGTGATAGCTTATCACGAATTTCGTTAGTTATAAATAGAACCCTAACTTTATTTTAACTCAATTTGGGTCCCATTTTTTTTCATAAAATCCACTCGATTTTCATTTTTGTGCTAAATTTTTAAACCTTAAGCTTGTACAACAAACCCTAGTTTCAATTTTTAGCCATTTTTGCAAGCTGAACTTGGTTCAAGCTTCTTGGAAACTTGGGTTTTCATTAATTTATCACTTACCGCTTTCAAATAAAGCCTAGGTTTCAAGCACACCTGATGGGAGCCTTCAATGTGGTTACACGAGCAAGAGGAAATAAAGAGAGGTTCTTGATTTTGATTGCAAACCCACACATACAAGGAAACTTTCTTTTGTTTTAGTTGGAGAGACTTTGAAAAGGGAAGAAAATAAACCAAATATGGAAAGAGAATAACTTAAAGGTAATAAAAATTAAGCAGGAAGGTGGAAAGGCTAAGCTGTGGGCCGGGTCGGGTCTTTTTAATTTGGCCCACAGTTTCAGCTGATGTTGGGCCTTTTGTGATGACATTTCTGATAAGCCATCAAAATTTTGATAGCTTATCACAAATGTCATCAGCCTTAACAAAAATTACCTCAGAGCTACTGTTTCTGATTACAAAGCTGATGATTTATCACAATTGTGACATCCTGTCAAAAATGTCATCAAGAGTACTTGGCTGGATATATCGATTCCACCTTATTTAAACTAGAACCTAACTTCAAAAATAATAATTTGTTGGAATATAAAAATTTTGGGTTGCCTCCCAATAGCGCCTAATTTACTGTCGTGGCACGACTTGGTTATCTTGACTACTCAGACTTCGCCAAGACAACCTGTTGATACCCCTTTACCATATTCATAGAATTCGTAAATGATTAAGAAAACACTCATCTCCTTTGTCTGTGTCGTGGATGAGTGTATTTTGAATCTCGCTTCCTTGTCATTGAACCTGAACTTCAGCTAATTCAGTTCCATATCCACTATCACTTCCCAGTTGCAAGGAATGGTCTACCCAAAATAATGGGTACTTCAAAGTCCACCTCACAGTCCAAGACTACAAGATCAATAGGCAGAATAAATTTGGCCACCTTTACCAATACATTATGTAATATACCCACTGGCTGCTTCACAGACCTATCTTCTATCACCAATCGCATGTTCGTCGGGGTAGGATCCCCCAAACCCAGTTTCTTGTACACAACAAGTGGCATTAGGTTTATACTGGCTCCCAAATCGCATAGTGATTTTGTGAAATTCAGGGACCCAATAGTACATGGGATGGTAAACGCTCCCGAATCTGCCTTTTTCTACACTAAAGACCTTATAGAGATAGTGCCACAAAGAAAAAGATTGTCCTCCGGCTCATGGCTAACCTTCCATTTCTTAGTCACAAGGTCTTTCATGAACTTCGCGTATCCTGGAATTTTCTCTAGTGCCTCAACCAAAGGCATATTTATTGTTAATTTCTTGAGCATTGCCATGAATTTGCTGAATTTTGCATCATCAACCTTTTTCTTCAACTGCTGAGGAAATGGAGGTGGTGGTCTTGTGATAGTTTTCAGCACTACCTCCTTCTCCTTCTCTTTGTCTTTATCTGAAGCATCATCAGAATTCTCCAGCTTCTCAGACTCCACTAGACTACTTTGTTATGGTTCAACATCAACTACCTCATCTACTACAGGTTTTCCCACAGAAGGGTTAGGTAATATCTTACCACTTCTAGTGGTAATAACCATGCATGAGCCATCGTTTCAAAAATTTTGGACAGAATCACTTGGTAAAGTTCCGCTCTTCCTTTGGTTAAATACTACGGAGTGTTTGCTCATCTGCTGCTCCAAATATTTGATTGTGGTGGAGTGTGAGTGCTCCAACTAACTGGTAGATTTCAGATCGGTCTTCATGGTGGTCACACAAGAGTTGATAGCTTTCACTCCCTTCAACAACTTAGACATTATGTCCTCCATGGACATCTTTTTAGAACTTGTTGAAGTAGCTTCATAATTTCCAGGAGGAACAATAACCCACTCCTGTCATTGTTATTCTTCTAATTTCCTTGTTCCCTATCTTTAACCAGGCTTATCATTGTAAGTACGACCTTGATTTCCTTGGATATTGCCTTGAAAATCCCTCTGATTATTAACATAGTTAGCCTCTTCATCTGTATCAGCTTCACTTCTATCCTGAGATCCCACAGCTTTCACCTTTTCAATCTTGCTTGATAGCAAGTGGTTGGTTAGTAAGTCCATCTGTGTTGTAAGGTGAGCCATGTCTTGGTCACGCTCCTCTTCTTTTTTGTGTTATTCTATAGTAATACCTACAGAAGCAGTGGGGCTGGCCACCACAGAGGCTCTGCTATGCCATGCCCGACTTTATTTGGTTATTCTGTCCAGCATCTCTGATGCCTCTAGGAATGTAAGATCAACAAATGAACCACCAGCAGCATTGACTACAATTGGATTTGTAACGGAGTTCAGAGCCCTGTACAAAGTCTCCATCAAATGTATGTCCGTCATGTTGTGGTTCAGACACTGTGTCAGCTTCTTCTTGATTGTTTCCCTAGTTTCATTAAAGGCTTCAGTCGGGAGCTACCTAAAGTTACTTATCTCGTCCCTCAACTTTACCCTCTTGGAAGGCGGAAAGAACCTATAATCAAATGTCAGCTCATTTAGCCATAATGTTGCCTCCCCAGATAGAGACAATGAAAACAATCTTAACCGAATAGCATTCTGGCCCACTCCTGGGTTATCAAAAGATTTGCAGATAGTGACAAAATTCACCAGATGCAAGTTTGGTTCATCCTCAGGAAGGCCACCAAACAACCCCTTTAGATTTAAGAGTTGAATTATAGTACTCGTAATGTTGAATTTTGCCCCAGGTCCCAACGGTGGAGGAATAATTTCACCCGTTGCACCTGCTCCGTCCATTCCATCATCATCATCATTGAGATCATACTGGACCAGCTGGTACTCTTACCTTTCTTGGAACAGACGGTTTCTTATAACATTACGCCGTACTAGTGCAGCTATTTGCTCTGCACGCCTTGGGTTACCAGGATTCAGCAACTCCTCGTCTCCCAAATCTTCGTCCTCAGGATTTGGATGTTGTGCTTGTTGCCCGACATTTTGCACATTCACCTGCGCTCTAGCTAAGGCTTCCAACTTGTTAGCCTCTTACTATTCTACCATTCTTCCAATTCGTTGTGGTTCTGGATTAGGTGGTAATAACGCTTTTTCTGAACTTCAGGTTCTTTGCATACACTATAAAGATCCTATAAATAAACAAAAACAACAAATAAACGTAAAAATAGGAAACTTGACTAACAGTCAATTAGCGCACACAAACTTCAGTTTTCAATCATATTCCCCGGCAACGATGCCATTTTTGATAATGCTCAAACTACACCTCTTTACAAGAATGTAAGCGATCGTTGTCAATATAAAACCCAACTAGGTTGGGGTCGAATCCCACAGGAAATATAGTGTGAATGTAAGTCGTTTGTGATTTAATCAATTGATAGTTGGATGTTTCCAGAAAAGAGGGGTTTTAGTTAACAAGTAATTGTTGGTCATTTTAGTTTAAATGTTTGTAATCAAGAGTTTATGAAAAAACCAGAATTATGTTCACTAGGGATTTTGGTACTTGACAGATGCTTCTAGTAGTTCAAGATTCTCATGATAGGTAAGACAAGAAGTTATCTTTATCGAAGTTATGCTTAAATGTCTCTCGACCTACTTAAGCATTTAATTACCTAATCCTCTTGGACATAGGGAATTTATATTCACTGCCCAGATTTTACCTCAGGTTAACCAACCTTGTTACAACGCTGATTATTAAACAGAAGTTTAGTATTTCCAAGTCCCTGTTGATAATTCACTTCCCACTTATTTGAATTCTTTCTCAAGAAAATCAAACCAGGTGTTATCTATAATTTGCAACCAACAGACAATAATAAAAACATCAGAATTATCAAGGAGTCCTACCACCTTTCGAATTTTAAGCACTCAGCACCTTATCAGGACCAACCCTTAGATCCCATAATTCAGGTTAAAGGAATTTAGCTGCTCATGACGTAATAATCAAAGCAACTAGATGAATTTATGCTTTGAAATATAAACTTACCACAAGATGAACAATAACTAGTGAATCTCAGATTATATCACAACAGAAAATCCCAAAATAATGATTAAATTCACTTCAAAATAATTGTTTTTTCAAGCCAAGAAGTTAGAGAGATAAAATATCAAAGTATCATGTCTCAAAACTCAAGGTTCGGAACTCTTAAGAAAGCCCTAAACAAGGCTTTAAATAGTTCACCCTAATTCAAAGTATTGTGTTTCAAAACTCAAGGTTCGGAACTCTTAAGAAAGCCCTAACAAGGCTTTAAATAGTTCACCCTAATTATGGAAACAAAATAATAAAATTCAGAAATTCTCCAGATTAGGTGACACCATTTGTGATAGCCTATCAGGAGGCTGACGACTTATCAAAAATGTTGTCAGCTTCTTGTTTGCTTTGGACACTTGATGCCTAACGCTGATGATAAATAGTGACACCTTATCAGCTCCTTGATGACTTATCATAAATGTCGTGAAGTATTTGTTTCAGTTCTCATATGCTGTCTTAGGGTGACGACATTCTTGATGGCTTATCAGCTCCTTGACGACCTATCACAAAATGTCATCATAGCTTTCAACTTAGGCCAATTCTCTATCTATGAATTACGATGAAGCTGATAGCCTATCACAGGGCTGACGACTTATCACAAATATCATCAGCCACACTTTGCCTCTATTTACTTTAGATTTCAGCTCATTTGCTTCCATTCTTGTTGGTTCTCTAGCATCTTAGATTCTACTGCAAAATCAAACATAAAGCAATCTAAAACGACAAAAGTTGCTTAAGACTTCACAATTATTCTTAGTGAAAAGCCTCAAATATGTTAGCCTTAGCTCACACATCACATAACATAAATAATATCATAGCCAAAGGCCGAAATGATAGCCTAGTCAACGGATCAAATGATTACACAACCATGGGCTTGATTAGTAGAAAAATTCATAGCTACTCATAGCATTAAACATAAGTTGGTCAACAACCAAATTTATTACTTCTAATATAGTCACCGTAATTCATTTACCGAAGCAAGCCATTATGTTCCCAAGTGCATTCTCTAAGAATTAAACAAGGATCTAAGGCCTCCAAGGACACTTTATCAATCCAAACTTAAGTTTGGTGAAGAACCCAAAACTAATCCACCAAATTATGCACTAAGTCTATCTTCTACCCATGAATAAGCTAAGGTGTCTACGCCAAGTCTTGGATGAATAGCGACCCACAATAGTCTTAAAGTAAAAGTCTATCTCAAGCATTACTCCTAACTCCTTCATGAAAGCTAAAGCATCCTCACAAGTGTAGGTAAATAGTGCCAACTTACTTGTAACATGAGTGACAAGGTAACTCTCATCTAACTAAAGCAACTAGAGCATTCTTATGCCATCCATGAGATGTGGAGTTCAAATAACCAAGACTCTAGCCTATAAGTCAAGTATTTAAAAAGATAAGTTCAAATGGCCTAAATAATTCAACTAAACTCAAGTGTTACCATTTAATCAATCCAACACTGAGAACCCCTCCCAATCCAACAAAATATCACAATTATACTATAACATAACTCAATCTAATAAGAAGTAAGCCTAACCAATCTCAAATTCAAAGAAAGCTCACAGACCAAGATCTTTGCTTTTACTTACTAAGAAGCTTCTTCAAGGTGCCAAGCTATCAAATACACAATATACACATCATTACGATAATTTTGATACCCATATTTCATCATTATGCTTCGGGTCCAAAAACGACACCACAAATTCCCAAGTGGGCCCAATACGGAAAATACATTTTTGAGATCAATCCAACGTTCGAATATCATTAGTGAATCATAACCCTTAGGAATCAAATAAAAACCAAGCTTATTTGGGCTAAAATTATGCCCTCAAGATAATTGAGGTTTTGGTCCAAAATTCAAGAAATTAGAGCATTAAATTGAATGTTTCTTACCTCAAATTCGTTGTTAATCACGAATATAAATATGTTAATCAAGATTCTAACTCACCCCCAAGAATTAATTTGAAGTTTCCAAGTCATTTTAGAGATTTTAGGGTTTAAAAGAAAGTGAAAAATGGCCAAAATTCGACCAAGGGGGCTTTTTATACGTGCTTAAATGGGATTCACAAGGTCAAAACTTATTTTTGACTTTTTGGACTTATTAGGACTCTGTTTTTCATAGATAAATCATGTAACCTTACTAAATTCGATGTTTTAGATGCATTGGTATAGTCAAATTTCCTATCTAAGGCGGTCTAGACCAATTGTGGGCTTTATACCTACATTTTTTGATTTTTTAACTTTTCAACCAATAGGTCGAAATAAACTCGGGTGTATTGGGACTTGAACTAAGGGTCTTCCTAGTACAACATTTATATTTCAGAGTTGATGGTCTAGTCAAAATTTGCATCCGAGGTTGTTTTGCTGAAGTTTTTGCTCTGTGGATATTTTGAACTAATGAAGGCTTCTAAATGGGGAATTGATTCTAAAAACAAAACGAGCTGCCTGGTATCCAAACTATCAATTCCAGCAAGCCATACATGACTTGGGACAGCTATGGAAAAGCTTTAATAGTGAAAATAAGTGAAAACATGGAAAATGACCTGAAGGGTCATTACAACATTCACTACTAAGGAACTTTCGTCCTTGAAAGTTAAAGATGAAGAAATACCTGAAGTCTTGAATAGGTGAGGATATTGGGCTCTCATGTCGCTCTCCATCTCCCAAGTGGAACCCTCCACAGAGCGAAGCCTTCAATGAACCTTAAATACATGAATCTCTCTAGTATGCAACCGCCTCACATCACTAGCCAAAATAAGCACGGGTTTCTCCACAAAGGTAAACTGCAGCCCCATCTAAGTGCATGAGATGGATTTGGAATATACTTCCGTAAAATAGAGACATGAAAAAATATATGAACAACAACAAAATCTGAGGGTAAAACTAACCCATAAGCCACCTCACCAGCTACACGGAGAATCTCCAAAGGGCCAACGTATTGAGGACTGAGCTTAACCTTTCTCCCAAACCTCATCACACCCTTCATGGGTGATATACAGAGAAATAAAAGGTCACTAACTCTAAATCTTAAGGTATGAAGCCGATGATCTGCATAGGCCTTCTGCCTAGTTTAAGCTTCTCTCAACCTATCCTAAATTACCCTGAGTCTATCCAACGAGTCTAGAAGCAAATCCGTACCACGAGGCCTCACCTAGGAAGTCTCAAATTAACTGACCAGAGAATGACCTATCCTACCATACTAAGCCTAATAAGGCGTCTTCTTAATACATGAATGGATAGATGTTATTATATGCGAACTCTTCCAATACTAAGTGCTGATTTCACTAGTCTACAAAGTCTATAACACAGGCTTTGAGCATATCCTCAAGCATGTAAATAGTCTTCTAGGACTAACTATTGGTCTACGAATGAAAGGTTGTACTTAAATCCACTCGAGTACTTAAATCCTCATGGAATGCTCCTCAAAACCTTAAATTAAACACAAAACCACATTTTGAAATGAGAGAAATGGGCACCGCATGTAAATAATCTCCCAAACATAGATATGGGCTAATCTCTCAGCATTTAAAGTCATCTAAATAGGAATGAAATATGCGGACTTGGTCAAATGATCTACTATAACCCAAATGCCATTGTAACCATGGGAAGTACGAGCCAAACCGCTAATGAAGTCTATAGTAATCCATTCCCATTTCCTCGAGAATGGGAAATCTTTGAGTCAAACCACTTGGATGATGGTGATCATCCTTTACCCGCTGATAATATAGGCAACAAGCTACAAAGTCTACCATATCTCTTTTCATATTGTATCGCCAATAATGCTGTCTCAAATCTCTATGTATCTTAGTTGCATCGAGATGGATAGATTATCTAGAGCTATACGACTCTTGTAAAATTTACTGAATCACATCACCAATCTAAGGAACACAAATACAGTCCTAAAATCTTAAAATGCCCTCAAAATCAATAGTATACCTCTTAGACGTGCCACTCATAACCTGATCATGAAGTAGGCAAAGATTGCTATCCTTGTATAGATGATCACAAATCTACTCAAATAGGGAGGACCTCTCTCTCATACCAGCAAAAATCCTTATAGGATCTAAAACATCAAGACAAATCATGAAATTGGCAAAGGATTGAATGTCCTGTGCCATAAGCCTCTGAGAAATTGATATGCAGGCCATACTACCTATATATTGCGACTCAAGGCATCAGTTACCATATTGACCTTACCCGAATGATACAAAATAGAAATATCATAGTCCTTAAGAAACTCCATCCATCTGTGCTGTCTAGCATTAAGCTCTCGCTGGGTCATAAGATATTAAAGACTATGATAATCGGTGAAAATCTCACAATGCACACCATACAAGTAATGCCTCTAAATCCTAAGTACAAAAACAACCACCGCCAACTCTAAGTCATAAGTGGGTAGTTGCACTCATGCACCTAAGCTATTTAGAAGCAAAGGCAATGACACGAACCTACTGCATCAGAACATAACTAAGACCAACACCAGAGGCATCACAAAACTCAATGAATCCCTCACTCTTAATTAGAAGAGCTAACACAGGAGCTGAAGTGAGAAAATCCTTGAGCTTTTCAAAGATCAACTCACACTCCTCAAGACATTGGAAAGGAATATCCTTTCAAGTCAATCTGGTCATAGGGGCTGAAATAGTTGCAAAGCCCTCAACAAAGTGCCTATAATAATAAAAAATCAATAAAACTGTAGACTTTTATCGAAGATGTAACTTTATCCCAATCACGATTTACCTCAATATTAGCCAGGTCTACCATAATACTAGCCTTAGACACCACATGCCCAAGGAATGCCATTGACTTAAGCCAAAAGCTACACTTAAGTACTTGGCAAAAAGCATATGATCTCTCAAAGTCTGAATTACAACTCTCAAATACTGAATGTGCTCCTTAATACTCCTCAAATAAACAAGAATGACATCAATGAACACAATAATAAAGGAATCTAGATAGGGTCTGAACATGCGGTTCATCATATCCATGAATGTGGCTGGGGCATTAGTCAATTGAAAAGACATCACTAAAAACTCATAATGACCATAACGGGTCCTGAAAGTTGTCTTCGAGATATCTTCAGCCCGAATCCTCAACAGATGGTGACCAGATCCCAAGTCATTCTTCAAAAATATTGCTGCACCTTGAAGTTGGCTAAACAAATTATAAATGTGAGGCATAGGATAACAATTCTCCACCGTCACCTTATTAAGCTATCTATAATTGATACACATATGATAGGAGCCACCTTTTTTCTTCAAAAAAAATATAGGAGCTCCACACGAGGACACTCTCCGTCTAATTAAGCCCTTACTAAGAAGATCTTAAAGTTGAAAGTCCAAATTTTTAAGCTCAGCAGAGCCATATGGTAAGGTGCCATAGAAATAGGTTGGGTTCTAGACTTGAGGTCAATATCAAACTGAATCTCATGAATAGGGGGAATACTAGGTGTAATATTCTGAATTTTCTTTAAGTCATATCTAGTCTCCAAAATAGTTAATGATGACTTCCTAATTAATTAATGTTTAAATCAGATAGAATTTCCCTAATTTTGACTTTTTATCATGTGGAAAATTGAATTAGCTTTCCAACGATACCAATTTTTTCCAAATATGGTAACGGACTAAAAAGTTATGGATGTTTTACAGAGAACTATCGGAACTACCCAAAAGCGATGGTCAGGCCAACGGACCATCAAGCTAGCGACGGACCATCTCTTAATCCATCGCGACTAAGGTAGTGAACCCATCTTCTGTCCAAGTACAACGGTCAGGACCGATGGACCATCGAGCTAGCAATGGACCATCGCGCAAACTGTCGCAGACGAGGCAAAAAGTACAGGTTCTAGCAAAGTGCGACTGTAAGGACCAACGGATCGTCGACCAAATCATTTTCACTTTTGATCAGCGGTTTTAAGCCATTTTTAAATGGGTATTTGGGACTTTTTCCACCCATTTTGACCCCTAATTATGCTAGATAAGAGCTCATAACTTCTTTATTTATCTATAACACCAAATTAGGGTTTCTCTCAAAGATCAATCCCCAAGAACAAGAAACCCTAGGTGTTTAATTTCAAGTGAAGAATTCAAGCTTTCCTCTATGAATCTTTAAGAAATTATCCACCCAGGTATGTCAAGTGTTGATTCATAGGTTTCTTTCACCCATGAAGCTCAAAAAACCTTATTTGAAATATAAACTTTGGATTCCATGGTATGAATTGAATTATATCCATTTTTATGTTGTTGTTTGATTTCCAAGTTGAAGTCTTTAATGATTATCATGAAGATATGTTAGTATGTGGTTGAAATTCTTGCATTGGAAGTGAAAAATGTTGCCATGATGTATTATTTCAATATTCATGCCTAAGCCTAAAGATATACATGCAAGGTGTTTGATAAAATGCCTAAGAGAATAGGAATTATGCCTTATGACTTAATTGTGACCAAAATTGATGAATCCATGTTTCTCTCTTATGTTTGATATGACTCCTACATTATTGTTATGCTTTGTAATGGATTGATGTAATGCTCATGATATTAGGCTTATGAAATTTTGATATGTTTACATGCGTTCCTATTTATATGTAAACTTATAGCATACGAATACTTCATGAAAATCCCCAAAGATTGTACTATGAATTGTTGACTATGTTCATGTGTCAAGAAGTGTCATGTCTTGTCAGTTTCATGCTATCGAGTCCTGGGGGTACTTGTACCCGACAATTTAGCCATTTGCCTAGAGCCAGTGTCAGTTTTCAAGATACTCTCAGTCAAGCCATGTTCATTAGAATTTAGTTAGTCTCATGACTCAAGAAAACTCAGTAATCTCAGTAACTTTTGTCAGTTATCAGATCTTAGTAATATTCCATCACTCAATGGGACTTAGTGAACTCAGTCTAGTCAATTCAGTATAATTAATTTAGTGTCTAATCAGATGGGAGTAGGATTCAGCACCGAGTGAGCCCAAGGATGGGAACTCATTTGCGAGTAGAGGGTGTGATTCTTAGAAGCAATCCTTGCGCTCCAGAACTACGTAGCCAGTGTAGGTTGAGACATCAAACCTGCTAGATGAGGGTAGATGAGGTGGCTTAACCTGTTATATTAGGGTTCCACCATTCTCCTTAGAGTGCCTGTTAGATGAGGGATTACTTACAGCTTGTCCTTACCAGTGGCGCAGTATTGACACCCTTCCAATTGGAGTTAGAGATTGGACCCCAACTCAATTATATTATCTTGTTTGGGGCATGTCGGTTAGATGACTACTTCCCACAGTTACAGTCTCAGTCTCAGTCTTAGTAATAAAATTTAGATAGTTCTACAGAATTCAAGACTGTCAGATACAGTCACCCAACTCAGTATGGAACTCAGCTAGTTCCATCAGAAACAAGACTGTTAGGCACAGTCATTAAGATAATAGCATATCAGTTATATGAAAACTTATGTTATCAGTATTCAGATTCAGTGATGTCAGGATCTCAGTTACAGTTCACGTATTCATGCATGTATTCTTATGTTTATGTTATTCAGTCAGTTAGTATTGTTCATGCATATAAACCCCTTGCATTCAGCCTACCTCACTTGCATACCAGTACATTCAATCATACTGACGCATTTGTGCTATGGTGTTTTATACCATATGTTCAGAAGTACGTGCTCCAGAGCATCCTTAGTAGATCAGACATTCAGCAGCCAGACTAGCAGTGAGTCCTCATCATTCGAGGATAGCATAGTTATTTTATTACTTTATTAGTTCAGTAGTTCGAAGTTATTTGGGGACATGGCCCATCAACTCTACAGTTTTTAGATAGTTTAGCGGCTTCCAGACTATATCATGTTCAGAAAGTTATTTCAGTTTTGTTTTGGTATCAATATACTGCATTTCCAGATGTTATGTTTTATTAGATATTTGAACCTTATGGCCTTTCAGCCTTTTTCTGCATTTATATAGTTTGTTATATAGTGCTCTGTACAGATATCAGTCATGGGTTAGCTTGTGGTTCTTCGGGGTCATGAGCACCTTGTGGCATTCTGGGTACCAGATTCAGGGTGTTACACCAGGAAGGTCGGTAGGAAACACATTAGGAAACTCATAAACAATAAGAACAGAGTCAAGCAATGGATTCTCTACCCGAGTATCATAAATATAAGCAAGATAAGACTCCCAGCCCATTGAGATAAGTCTCCTGGTATAGACATATGAAATAATCCCTGTCGTCCCATGACTAATTGCTCTCTGCCACACGACTAGGGGTACGATGGTCATGGCAAGGTAACGATCTTGGAAAAATAATCCATGACTATATGATAGTGGGATATCTAGTCCATCCCTAAAATTATATCAAAATCTACCATATCCAGAATAATAAGATCGGTACAAGTACCAAGATCACTAACTATCACAATACATGATCTGAATACTCGATCCACTACTAAAGAATCACCTATGGAAGTAGATACACACAATGACACAAATAATAAATCACTGGTCAACTCTAACTATGGTGCCTAATAAATAGATATATAAGAATAAGTGGATCGAGGATTAAATAAAGTAAGAGCCGACTTGCGGCACACAAAAATAGTACCTATAACCACAATATCTGAAGTCTCAGCCTTGGTCCTAGAAGGTACTGCATATAACTGACCACGCCCAGCACCTGACTAGACACCTAACCAACCTATTATCCTGCTTGCTTGAGTACCACCTCGAGCACCCTGATAACCACATCTGTGACCATGAGAACCATCTCTACCTTAGGGATGAACTACTTTAGTAGGTGAAACACCTTGGCCTAAAACAACCATCGCCCCACGACTAAGGAACTCCTGCGAATAATGACCAGGAAGCCTATAAGAATAACAAGAATTAAGAGTAGAACCAACGCCTACAAATTTGGTTGATCCAAAATAACCACCACGTCTAGAATTACCCGCAGACAAAGCTCTAGAAGACTGATCACTGCCCTTACTAGGGTGACCACTAACACTAGACTAACCTCCATTAGTAGTTTTAAGAGCTGCCCTAACTGGTCGGCTAAGCAGACTCTGAGGTTCAAAAAATGGACGCGGAGGATACCCAACATAAGATCTATCATCTCTGAGTGGGAAACCACTACGACTCCCACCAAATCTTCCCTGGAACCTAGGCCTCTTATCACGCCCCGCATGACTCTCCTTGTGCATCTCCTCTACCACTCTAGTATGATCTAAAACCTTAGTAAAAGTCCTACCCGCAACAACTAGACTCTGAGTATCCATCCAAATAGGGAGTCTCAACCCTCTGACAAAACAATGAACTCTCTTATACTCATTATCTAAAATAAAAGTTGCATTCTTAGCAAACTCATGAAAATGGGTCTCATACTTGGTGAGTATCATGGAGCCTGCTCTAATCTGAAGAACTAATCCCTTAGTTGATCTCTAAGGCTGTGTGGCATTAACTTCTCTAAGAACATCACAGAGAATTGAGTACATGACAAGGGAGAAGATCCAAATGGTCTAGAATTTGCAAAACCTCTCTACTAGTGACGAGCAGACAAATCCAACTAAAAAGTTGTGTAATCCACACCACAAGTCTCAAGAAGGCCTAAACTATGAAACCTATCCTCACAAGTTGTAAGAAACTCAAATGCATCCTCTCCAGGAGCACTAAAAACTTATGCAAAGACAACATTAAAAATCTACCCAATATCTTCTGCTCCTTAGCAGACATAGTAGGCTGGGTCATAACTGGTTGTGTGGCTATTGGCTGAACGACTACCGGTGCAGGAGGAATCTCAACTCTTGGAGTTGTAGCTACATGCTGAGCCCTTGTCCCAGCAGTCTGTACATTATCAGATGGTATACCACCAACCATACTAAGCATCTGAATTAAGGTATTTTTGAGCAATAAAGAAGAAATAAAACTTAGTGGAGCTTGGGCTGGTCCCTGGACCACTACTGGCTATGGCAGAGGAATCTCTGGCTCAGGTATAGGGATAGGGTCCGAGGAAGGTGGCCTATCCTGGCCCATAGCTAGGGACACATCATGAGGCCATACTTAACCTCTAGGTCATCCACGAATAAGAGCAGAATCCCTAGGATCAGTCTTGAGACTCTCATCTCGCTAAAGGTAGCACGTCTCCTCAGCATCTGTGAAAGAGTAAGGTCAAGGAAATATTCTACAAACCAACTTAGACTCTTAGCACGATATGAATAAAAGAAGTTAAGGACTCCTAAGCATGTCACATAGCCTCTCAAAGACAGGAAATAAGCTTCAATGTTCCAATCCACAGGACTCTATTAGCCACTTGCTCTTGTACCAACAATACTGGTGAAACCTTGCTTTGATACCAATTTGTCATGATTTAATATATAGGTCATGATGGCACCTACCAATTTCCGCCGGTAGGTAAGCTAATACCATAACCCAGAGTTAACATAATGGTTAATTAGGTAGGAATTACCCAACTAGGCCAAAATCAAAGAACACAAGATATACATAAATAATGTTCTAATGTAAAAAGATAATCAATTATGGATACCAATCCCACGACCTGATAATATTAGTACAATAGCACCTAAATACTATGGTAAAGGAAATACAACCTAAGAATCTTAAATAGTTAATACATTTATCTTGAATACAAAATAGTTAATCAAAGATAGAAGAAAACAGGCGACTCAAAACTCCAAGAGGTTACCCTATCTTCTGAATGTCAACACTACACAAACTCAACTCAACGGCGGTAGCTAGTACTCGAATCTACACAAAAAAAGTACAAAAGTGTAGTATGATTATCAAAATAATGGGAACTCAATAGGCATCATCGTCCGACTTAGCTAAGTCATGATATAGAGATGATATAATGCAAGATAAACTTATCTAAGTCAAGGTACATAATCAAACCTAAATCATCTCCCTCATCACTATATATAATATAAATAATCAACCAAAATAATAATGTATTATAATGCATCATCACATGTAAATACCAATATGTGTAAGACATAAATGATTCAAAATCATAAAGCAATGCAAATACATTCACAAGCAACACAAGTACAAAGTTGTCACCCATACACCAACTAGTGAATAAAGTAAAAGACCCATCATGACATCCCATACCACTAGAGAGTACACCCAAGGAAATAATAACAATATATACATAGCCAACAATGTATCCAAAACTCAACATTATTTGATTATTTTCTGCATTTGTCATAATTGAACATTTTCTCATATTTCATTAGGCAACAACCTCGATCATAGGTCATCATTCCATATTATGATCATTAGCCATGAGTCTTTCCATTTTTACTAACTAATGTATATTATTATACAAAGGTCATTGACTAGTCCATTAACCTCTACTCATCAAGTCATATAATCATTTAATAGTCAACTAGTCAACATATAGCTTATTATAATGGCCAACATTCCTTCATAAATCATTATTTAATGCTAACATTACTCACTTGGTGGATCCTTATTTTACAACTAGATCCAACTTAGCAACTAGTCTTGATTCATCATTAAACCAATAATTGTTACAACTCCCTACTTATCATTAAACACTGACTACTCCACTTTATAAGTATTTAACTCTAGTGATCCATAACCGATGCCTTAAGGTCAATATCAAAACTTCATTACTCATGTAGATATATATATATATATATATCTAAAAGTATGTACACATACATGGGCATGCACACATACATATATATATATATATATATATTTACCATACATATCAATATCAATATATCTTTTGGAGTCAAACCGGGTATCAATATCATCTACATATCCTTCGGACTTAAACTGGGTATCAATATAATCATCATAAAGTCAATAAATCCTTCAACCTTACTAGACATCATCATAATATCAATATATCCTCCGGTCTTTTCGGGCATCACTATAACACCAATATATATAAATAGATGCCAATAAATAAAAGATAAGCCCCATAAGGGTTAAAGTAAATGACAAGACCCACAAGGGCTAAAGTAAAGTGTAAGTCCCACGAGAGCTAAAATAAATGACAAGTACCATGGGGCTAAAGTAAAAGAGAAGTAAAAAGATCATAACTCCACATCTTGTAATTTGTCCTCGAGGACAATTTACCCATAGAAACTAAAGCATTAATCCTAACACCTTCATGGAAACTAAAGCATTTCCACAAGTCTAGGTAATGTAACACCCTAATTTTCTGAACCGGAATTCTACACGGTGCTTATGATTCCAAAGGACCACAAGCTAACCTATGACTGATATCTATACCTGTGCACTGCAATATATAATGTAATAATACGGAAAACATGAATATATAGGCCATAAGGTTCAACTGAATAAAGAATCTGTAAAATAGTAACATCCATGTGGGTGAAAGATACCTAAAACAACTGAAAACTGAATCTAAAAGCTAAATTAGAGCATAAATCCAAAAGCCTCTAAGTACTGTCTGAAATAAGGAGTTGAAGGAACATGTCTCCAACTAATTCCGTAAAATTGAACTGAAGAAATAAATGACTAGATCAAATAATATCGTCCTCGAATGTAGAGGACTCACTACAACTTTGTATGCTGAATGCGATTGCTACTGCTGGTCTAGGAATTATGCCTCTGAACCTATGGCGTAACATGAAAAGAAAGCACCATAGCGCAAATACATCAGTACAACTGGAGTACTAAGTATACGAGTGAGGTAGGCTAATGCAAGGGTTTACGTGCATGAATCGTACTACTGACTGACTGATATGAACATAAGAGTACAAACATACATACATAGTAACTAAGATCATGAGTACGTGATGGCTAAATCTATACGCTAATACATGGCTAGAACCGTAGTTCTGATAACATGGATAACTGCATCTAACAGCCCTAAATCTAGTTGAACTCTCTGAGTTCCGTGCTATAACTAAATTTGACCATATCTAACAGTCCTGGTATACTGATATCTGAAGAAATATCTGAGTTCTTTTACTGAGAACTATACTAAAATTGTGGAAGGTAGTTGTTTAACTGACATGCCCCATATGTACCATTATGGCTAAGATGGGGTCCAATCTCTGCTCTAACTGGAAGGGTGTCAATACGGCTCAACTGGTAAGGACAGCATGTGAGCAACCCTCATACAACAGGTAACTTTAGTGAGAACGGTGAGAACTAACCTCATATAATAGGTTAAGCCATCTCATCTACCTTCATATAATAGGCTGTGATGTCTCAACCTATGCTCGCTACATAGTTCTAGAACGTAAAGATGATTGCTAAGAATCACACCCTTATATAAAGGTGAGTTCCCATTCTTGAGTTCACTCGTGCTAACTCCTACTCCCATCTGAAGAAACTAAACAAGATTCAATTGAATGTATATGGATAGATTAACTGACTTTTGTTGAATGATAGAGTAGTACTATTATCTGAGAGTTAAATGGGATCATAAGATTTCTGAGGTTTCCTAAGTCACATTACTGACTGAGTTTTATAGATTAAAGCTTGACTGAGATTATCATGAATACATGACATGGCTCTAGGAACACAACTATGTTTTTTGGGTATGAATACCCCCAGGACTCGATAGAAGAAAACTGACACACATGACAAGACTTGATCAGAAGATTGGAGTCCACAATTTGCTATATCATAAGTAGGGGATAGTACACTTCATGTATTTAATCAACACCTCAAACATGGTAGGGAAAGAATGGATATAATTCGCACACAAAATTCATATTTCCATCATCATACATACTTTATGCCATCACCATAAGAATACATAAATAGCATGGGCATTCATATTGAAGTGTATCGCTAACACGGACTTGTCATTTAGATATCATGAAATAATGTAAATATGAACTTCTAACATCCTAGGCATTTTATCAAACACCTTATATGCATTCTTTAAGGCATAGGTGGATTTCATACTTGCATTAGTTCAACCCACCCAAAGTTCATGATTTTCAACCAATAATCATATATATTCCATGAAAATAACCTTAGATATCATCTTGAAACTTGAACCACAATCATCAACGTGTACATGCTTATATCACCATAAAATTTTACAAAATAACATTTAGAAGCATGATTCTTGAACTTTATGAACGAATTGAATCCATAGATGAACACTACGGATACCTTAAATATTTATCTTGAAAGAGATATAATGTTTCTGAAGGTTCTTAAAGAATTCCTTAGGCTTTCCCTTGATTTTTCTTGACCAGGGTTTAACCTCTTTGGGAAAGAATGCTCTTGTTCCTGAGGAGATGATCTTGGGAGAAAACCCTAATCTCATAGTTGAAAGTGTAAGAGAGGGTTTTTAAGATGTTTTAACTAAAGAGAATGGAATATAATACATTCCTTGAGGGTTATAAGTCGTGGGAAATAAAGGGAAAAGACTAAAATACCCTTATGAAATAAATTCCCAGTTGCTGAAAATCATACATGATGACATTTGTGACAAGGCGTCAAAAGTGTGGTAAGCCATCAAAAATATCATCACACAGGAGTTTGAACTGATGGTTTTTGCCTAAGTCTGATGACCTTCGTGGTAGGGCATCACAAATGTTGTAAGCTACCATAAATGTCGTCACTTAGAAGCTGGTTTCTGCCTAAGGTTGACGACCTTCGTGGTAGGGCATCACAAATGTGGTAAGCTACCATGAATGTCATCACATAGGAGTTGGATTCTTCCTAACACTGACGATCTTTCATGGAAGGGAGTCACAAATGTGGTAAACTACCACAAATGTCGTCCCACAGTTTCCAGCCTGACATGCTAGAGTAAAATAGGAATAACTCTTTGCTACGATATCAGATTTAGGAAAAATTAGAATTGTTGGAAAGATAATTCAATTATCTATCTATTGATATGTTATGAGATCAAAAATTCCAAGTATAATGAGAGATATTTTCGTTTGAATCTGACTATGGCAGTAACTTTCTCAAGAATTCGATCGGTGAGGAATGTTTTGATTCGTCTGATAGCTGGGAGTTATTTGAAGCCTTAATATACATCTAACCTACTCATAAAACTATAAAATAACCATGATGTGCTATGCATGATCTTGGTACATGGTTATTTTATTGGTTTGGATTTTTTGGTGTATTACAATATTTCCCTCTTGGAAACATTCGTCCTCGAATGATGACTGCTTGAGAGGGGAGAAAAGATAAAATGACACATGCACTGATCATGCTCAACTGGCACATGATTTTAGGACTGAAATAAATTATAAATTGAATATAGCCCAACTGAACATGAATATCTGATGCATAACTGATAAGTTAAACTCATAAATGCATGATAAGCTATGCACTGATACTTGATACAAATTTTATACTAGAATTTTGAACATGTAACTGAATAAGCTTAAGGAAAATGGTTACCTTGAGCTAAGCCTAAATTAGTGGAGAAAAGATAAGGGTACTTGGTTCACATGTCCGCTTCTACTTCCCAAGTAGCTCCCTCCATGGACTGATTCCGCCTTAGAACCTTGAGTAGAGGGATTTCTTTGTTCCTCAGCCTATGAGTCTCATAGTAGAGTATTTCAAATGGAATCTCTTCATAAGAGCGGCTATTCTAAATGTCAATGCTCTGAATAGGGACTACAACAACTGGGTCACCTATGCACTTCTTGAGCAAAGAGACATGGAAGACTAGATGAACTGAGGCTAGATCTGAAGGCAATTCAAGATCATTGGCTACCTTGTCGAAGCGACTGAGAATCCTGAAGGGACCGACATATTGGGGACTGAGCTTTCCCTTCTTACCAAATCTCTTCACTCCCTTCATGGGAGAGATCTTGAGATAGACATATTCATCAACCTCAAATTCGAGATCCTTTCTACGAATATTCGTATAAGACTTCTATCAGCTCTGAGCAGCCCAGAGTCTTTCTCTAATCAACTAAATTTTCTCTAAGGCATCGGATACTAAGTTAGGACCTATGACTGTGGTCTCACTAACTTCAAACCAACCGATCGGAGACCTACATCTCCTACCATAGAGAGCTTTGAATAGAGCCATATGAATACTGGAGTGATAGTTGTTGTTGTATACAAACATAATCAAAGGCAAGTGGTCATCCCAGCTTTTCTTGAAATCAATTGCACACGCCCTTAGCATATCTTTTAGAGTATGAATGGCCCTTTTTGCTTGACCATCTGTCTGAGGATGAAATGCTATACTGAGATGAACTTGGGTACCAAGACCCTTTTGGAATGCTTCCCAGAAGTGAGAGGTGAACTGGGTACCTCTATCTGAGATGATAGATAGTGGAACGCCATGTAATCTGACCAACTCCCTGATATAGAGTTTGGCATAATCCTCACTGAGTAAGAGGTACGAACTAGAAGGAAATAAGCTAACTTGGTCATTCTGTCTACATTGAACCAAACTGAATCATGCTGATGGCGTGTTCTAGGTATACCCATCACGAAGTCCATGTTCACTTCTTTCCACTTCCAAGTAGGAATAGTGAACTCCTGCATGGAACCACTAGGTTTCTGATGCTTATCTTAACCTGCTGACATGTAGAGCACTTAGCCACAAACTCTGCAACATTCCTCTTCATCCCACTCCACCAATAGATCTCTTGTAAGTCACGGTACATCTTAGTGTCCTCTGGATGAATAGAGTATCGCGCACCATGCACTTCTACAAGAATTCGTTGCCTCAAGTCATCTACACTGGGAACACATAGACGACCTTGACAATGAAGAACACCATCTCCTCCTTGGGAGAAAACCTCTACTTCCTGACTCTGAATTGACTCTTTTAGCTTGACAAGGATAGGACCCCTGTCTTGCTTCTTTTTCACCTCAGAAACTAGGGATGACTTTGAACAAATCTGAATACATACACCACCCTCTGAAGAGTTGACTAAGAGAACGCCTAGTCTGGCAAGCTGATGAATCTCCTGAGCTAATTTCTTCTTACTATCCTCAACATGGGAAACACTACCCATGGACAGTCTACTGAGTGCGTTGTCCACTTTATTGGCCTTGCCCAGATGATAAAGGATACTTATGTCATAATCCTTCAAGAGCTCTAACCACCTTCTCTGACAAAGATTGAGATATTTCTAGGAAAAGACATACTGAAGGATCTTATGATCTGTGAAGACATCTACATGAACACCGTATAGATAATGCCTCTAAATCTGTAAGGCAAAGACAACTGCTGCTAACTCAAGATCATGAGTAGGATAATTCTTCTCATAGGGCTTTGAATGTATGGAGGTGTAGGATATGATTCTACCATGCTGCATAAGGACACAACCTAAACCTACTCTTGATATATCATAATATACTATGAATCCATCGAAATCATCGGGAAGTGCTAAAACTAAAGCTGAGGTGAGTCGATTCATCAACTCCTAAAAAATCTTCTCGCAAGGTTCTGACCACTAAAACTTGACCTTCTTTTGAGTCAATCTGGACATAGGAAACACAATAGAAGAAAATACCTTAAAAAAACATCGGTAATAGCCAGCCAAACCCAAGAACTTGATATCTGATGGAGAGACAGTGCGAGGCCAATTTCTTACCGCTTTGGTTTTCTGAGGATCTACTTTAATGCCATCACCAAAAATAATGTGGCCAAGGAATGATACTAATCTTAGCCAAAATTCACACTTACTGAACTTGGCAAACAACTAGTGATCCCTGAGAGTCTGAAGAATAATTATGAGATGGTCTGAATGATCATCTATGAAGACTATGGCGAATGTGTCTAAGCACTACTTGAACACCCAGTTCATCAAGTCTATGAAAGCTGCAGGGGCATTGGTAAGACCAAAGAACATGACTAGAAATTCAAAGTGACCATATCGAGTATGAAAAGCTGTCTTCGGAATTTCACATTCTCTAACTCTGAGCTGATGATAGCCTGATCTGAGGTCTATCTTGGAGAAATAACTGGCACCCTAAAGTTGTTCAAACAAGTCATCTATCCTAGGCAGTGGATACCTGTTCTTGATCGTGACTTTTTTGAGCTGACGGTAATTAATACACATTCTGAGAGAATCATCTTTCTTGCACATGAATAAGACTGGCGTACCCCGCGGGGATATACTGGGCTTGATGAATCCCTTATCTAAGATATCCTTTAATTGATTCAGTTTCTTGAGTTCTGCTGGTGCCATTCTATATGGCAGAATAAAAATAGGCTGAGTATCTGGGAGAAGGTCTATGCCAAAGTCTATTTCCCTTTTGAGAGGAATGCCTGGAAGATCTTTGGGAAAGATGTCTGGATATTCATTAACCACCAGGACTGATTCGAGACTGGGAGATTTGGAATTGGAATCCTTAACATGCACGAGATGATACACACATCCCTTAGAAATCATTTTCCTTGCCCGAAGGTAGGAATAAATTGAACCCTGAAAGACGAAGTGCTACCTTTCCACTCTAGGATGGGCTCATTCAGGAATTGAAACTGAACTATCCTATTTTTGTAGTCGACTATGGTATAGCAGGAATGAATCCAATCCATGCCGAGAATGACATCAAAATCAGTCATCTCTATCTTGACTAAATCTACTAACGTGGATTTCTATAATATCATAACCGGGCAATTCTACATACCCACCAAGCTATGATGGTTTTACCCACTGGGGTAGAGACTGAAAAGGGCTTTACTAAAATTTTGGGACTAATATCAAAATCGCTTGCTGAGTGACAAAAAATAAGGATGCACCTGGGTCTAGCAAAGCATAAATATAAACATGGAAAATCTGTAACGTACCAGTAAGGACATCAAGAGAATTTTCCTGATCTTGTCGGGTCTGAAGAGCATAGAGTCTATTTGGGTGTTTACTACTATTAGCACTAGAAGTGGCACCCTGTAGGTTCAAGAAACCAAACTGAGCTGTGGAACCATTCTACTGACCCTGAGAACCTGGCTTAGGACAGTCCCTAACTATGTGGCCTGGCTTGCCACAACCAAAACAAATTACTTGACCCGCTCTACATATATCCTGATGGTTCTTACCGCAGGTATGACACTAAGGATAAGTGCGGGCACTGCTAACACTGCTCTGAGATTTAGAGCCTGGTGCTCTATCTCTGTTGCCGTCCTTGAACTTCGGCACTAGGGCACTAGCGGAGAAAGGGTCTGGAACTACTAAATTAGGATGAAACTATGAACGATTTCCTCCCTCTAATTTGGGCTAAGCAAAGCTAAAACTGCCTGCCCTTGCTCTCTTATTCTACCTCTCCCTAGTTTTAACCTTCTGATCCTCTATCTGTTGAGTGTGGGTTATGAGCCTGGCTAAAGTCATATCACTATTCGGCATCATAGACCTACACTCATTTGCCACGCTATCATTTACCCCTGACACGAACTTTCTCATCTTAGCCCTATTGTCTGCAACTACATGAGGGGCATATCTGGCTAGCTGAGTAAATTTAAGTGAATACTCTCTAATTGTCATATTTCCCTGGGCCTATCTCAGCTTTTGGGGAAAGAATTTGTCTAATAAAGTCGTGATGAATTATTCCCACTCAACAGGACCCGCATCTTCTAACCTTTCTGCTACCTACTGCTTATACCAAGTGTGAGTGATATCCTGTAATTGGTATGCGGCTAACTCGACACTCTGAGAAAAAGTGACTCCCATGATATCAATGACCTTCTAGACTTGGTCAATGAATTCCTGAGGATCCTCATCGAGCTTAGACCCAAAGAAGGACAGAGGGTTCATTCGGGTGAAGTCCCAAATCCTAGATGCTGTTGAATATGCCACTGGGTTGGCCGGAATGACTTCTGGTCATTCATTTTGGGAAGCTACAGACTGAACAAGAGCGGTAAATGCGGTCCTGAACTCTGCATGAGAAACATTTTTGCCCAAAGGATCTTCGGGCTGAGGAGCTGGCTGATTTCTTCTCTTTGGAGGTATATTTCAGAAATAAGAGATGATCGGATTAGACTGAGAGACTGACTTGAAATTATGCTTACTAGCATGACATGAATACTGAAGCAAGGGAACTGTTCCTAAAACATCTCATAGCCTCCTGTACATTAATATGGCGCGCAACACACCCATGCATAAGACTCTACTAAATGCGGCTTTCAGAATTCCTAGGACTCTATTGAACCTTAGGCTCTGATACCGAGTTTATAACACCCCAATTTTTTGAACCGGAATGCTACACGGTGCTTATGACCCCAAAGGACCACAAGCAAACCCATGACTGATATCTGTACCTATGCACTGCAATATATAATGTAATAATATGGAAAACATGAACATATAGGCCATAAGGTTCAACTGAATAAAGAATCTATAAAATAGTAACATCCGTGTCGGTGAAAGATACCCAAAACAACTAAAAATTGAATCTAAAAGATAAATTTGAAAGCCTCTAAGTACTATCTGAAATAAGGAGTTGAAGGAATATGTCTCCAACTAAATCCATAAAACTAAACAGAAGAAATAAATGACTAAATCAAATAATGTCGTCCTCGAATGAAGAGGACTCATTGCAACTCTGTATGCTAAATGCGACTGTTACTGCTAGTCTGGGACTCGTGCCTCTGAAACTATGGTGTAACATAAAAAGAAAGCACCATAGCGCAAATGCGTTAGTACAATTGGAGTACTGAGTATACGAGTGAGGTAGACTAATGCAAGTGTTTACGTGCATGAATAATACTACTGACTGACTGATATGAACGTAAGAGTACAAACATACATACATAGTAACTAAGATCATAAGTACGTGATGGCTAAATCTTTACGCTAATACATGGTTGGAACCGTACTTCTGATAATATGGATGACTGTATCTGACAGCCCTGAATCTGATTGAACTCTCTGAGTTCCATGCTATAACTGAATTTGACCGTATCTAACATTCCTAGTATACTGATATCTGAGCAACTGTCTGAGTTATTTTACTAAGACTGATACTAAAACTGTAGGAGGTAGTTTTTTAACTGACATGCCCCATATATGCCATTATGGCTAAGATGGGGTCTAATCTCTGCCCTGACTAGAAGGGTCTCAATACTGTGCCACTGGTAAGGACAACATGTGAGAAACCCTTATATAACAGGTAACTCTTGTGAGAATGGTGGGAACCCTCATATAACAAGTTAAGCCACCTCATCTACCCTCATATAACAGGCTATGATATCTCAACCTATGTTGGCTACATAGTTCTGGAATGCAAGGATGATTGCTAAGAATCACACCCTCATATACAGGTGAGTTACCATCCTTGGGTTCACTCGGTTATAACTCCTACTCCCATCTGAAGACAGTAAACATGATTCAACTGACTGTACATGGACAGATTAACTGACTTTCGTTGACTGATGGAGTAGTACTATTATCTGAGAGTTAACTGGGATCATGATATTTCTGAGGTTTCCTGAGTTACATAACTGACTGAGTTCTATAGATTATATTTTGACTGAGATTATCGTGACAGCATGACATGGCTCTTGGCACACAACTATGTTTTTCGGGTACGAATACCCCCAAGACTTGATAGAAGAAAACTGACACACATGACATGACTTGATCAAAAGATTGGAGTCCACAATTTGCTATATCATAAGTAGGGGATAATATACTTCATGTATTTAATCAACACCTTAAACTTGGTAGGGAAATCATGGATATAATTCGCACACAAAATTCATATTTCCATCATCATACATACTTCATGCCATCACCATAAGAATACATAAATAGCATGGGTATTCATATTGAAGTGTATTGCTAACACGGACTTGTCATTTAGATATCATGAAATCATATAAATATGAACTTCTAACATCCTAGGCATTTTATCAAACACCTTACATGCATTCTTTAAGGCATATATGGATTTCATACTTGCATTAGTTCAACCCACCCAAAGTTCATGATTTTCAACCAACAATCACATATATTCCATGAAAAACATCCTTAGGTATCATCTTGAAACTTGAACCACAATCATCAACGTGTACATGATTATATCACCACAAAAGGTTACAAAATAATATTTAAAAGCATGGTTCTTGAACTCTATGAACGAATTGAATCCATAGATGAACACTACGCATACTTTAAAGCTTAATCTTGAAAGAGATCTAATGTTTCTGAAGGTTCCTGAAGAATTCCTTAGGCTTGCCCTTGATTTTTCTTGACTAGGGTTTAATCCCTTTGGGAAAGAATGCTCTTGTTCCTGAGGAGATGATCTTGAGAGAAAACCCTAATCTTGTGGTTGAAAGTGTAAGAGAGGGTTTCAAAGATGTTTTAACTAAAGAGAATGGAATATAGTACATTCTTTGAGGGTTATAAGTCGTGGGAAGTGAAGGAAAAAGACCAAAATACCCTTATGAAATAAATTCCCAGTTGCTGAAAATCATAGCTGACGACATTTATGACAAGGCATCAAAAGTATGGTAAGCCATCAAAAATATCATCACACAGGATTTGGAACTGATGGTTTCTGCCTAATTCTGATGACCTTCGTTGTAGGGCATCTCAAATGTAGTAAGCTACCACAAATGTCGTCACTTAGGAGCTTGTTTCTACCTAAGGCTGACCACCTTCGTGGTAGGGTATCACAAATGTGGTAAGCTACCACAAATGTTATCACACAGGAGTTGTATTCTTCCTAAGGCTGACGGCCTGTCATGGTAGGGTGTCACAAATGTGGTAAGCTACCACAAAGGTCGTCATACAGTTTCCAGTCTGACATGCTAGAGTAAAATAGGAATAACTCTTTGCTCCGATATCGGATTTAGGCAAAATTGGTATCGTTTGAAAGCTAATTCAATTATCTATATTTTGATAGTCATGAGATAAAAAATTCCAAGTATAATGAGAGGTATTCTCTTTTGAATCTAAGTATGGCAATATCTTTCTCAAGAATTTGATCGATGAGGAATGTTTTGATTCGTCTGATATATGGGAGTTATTTGAACCCTTAATATACATCTAAACTACTCATAAAACTATAAAAGAACCATGATGTACTATGCATGAGCTTGGTACATAGCTCTAATATTGGTTTGGATTTTTCGAGGTATTACAGGTAACTAGGTCCAACTTACCTCTAACATGAGTGACATGGTCACTCTCATCTAACTATAGCAACTAGAGCATTCTTATTCTATCCATGAGATGTGGAGTCCAAATAACTAAGAGTCTAGCTTACAAGTCAAGTATTCCAAAATATGAGTTCAAATGGCCTAAATAATTTAACTAATCTCAAGTGTTACCATTTAATCAATCCAATACCTATAACCCCTCCCAAAACAATAAAATATCACAATTAAACTATAATGTAGCTCAATCTAGCAAGAAGTAAGCCTAACCTACCTCAAATCCAAAGAAAGCTCACGAATCACTAAACCTTTGATTTCATTTTCGAGAAGCTTCTTCAAGGTGCCAAGCTATCAAAAATATAATCTACACATAATTATGAGAATTTTGATATCCATATTGCACCATTTTGCTTCGGGTCCAAAAATGACACCAAAAACCTCCAAGTGGGTCCTATATATGAAAAACACATTTTTGAGATTAGCCTAACATTCAACTATCATCAGGGAATCATAAACCTCAAGAGTCAAGTAAAAACCAAGATTATTTAGGATAAAATCAAGCCCTCACGCTGATTGGGGTTTTGGTAAAAAATTCAAGAAATTAGAGCAATAAATGGAAGGATTCTTACCTCAAATCCATTGTTGAATACAAATATATATATATATATATGTTAATTAAGTTTCTAAATCACCTCCAAGAATCAATTTGAAGTTAACAAGTCATTTTAGAGTTTCTAGGGTTCAAAGAAAAGTGAAAAATGGCAAAAATTCAACCAGAGAGGCTTTTTATACGCGCTTAAATGGGGTCGGCAAGGTCAAAACTTATTCTTGACCTCCCAGATTTATTCAGGCTCTGTTTTTCACAAATAAACTATGTAATTCCATTAAAGTCAATGTTACGGATGCATTTTTGAAGTCAAATTTTCCATCTGAGGCCGTCAAAACTAGTTGTGGGTCCCTCACCATATCTTTTAATTTTTTAACTTTTCAACCAATTGGTCGAAATGAACTCGGGTGTATTGGGACCCAGACCAAGGGCATTTCTAGCCTAAAATCGATATTTCGGAGCTGTTGGTACATTCAAAATTTGTATTTGAGGTCATTTTCCTTAAGTTTTAGCTTGATGGCCATTCAAAACTAGTGAAGTTTTCTAAATGAGTAATTGGTCCTAAAAAAAAATGAGCTTCCTGATAACCAAACTATCTGTTCCAGCAAGTAGCTATGGAAATGCTCTAATAGTAAAAATAAGTAGGAACACAAAAAATGACCTGAAGAGTCATTACAGTGGAATTATATTATTTTTCCATATAGAGTACCACGTGACATAATTTTAAACAAAAGGAAGAATGTAGTGTTGTTTTTAAGGTTTAGTAAATCTGTGTTTTACTACCAGTACTTCAAACACATTTTCAAACTAACATATGAAAAATCAAACGAAGTTGTAACTCTGTATTCAGAACTTTGAACTTCAATAATAAGTTCAACTCAACTTATAAATATCAACAAAATGAAGATCAAACTATTTTTTGGAATAACAAAATCAAACATTTAGAAAAGGATGAAGATTAGAAGATTCAAAATGCTATTTTTGGGTACAAAATTTGTATATATCAATAAAATTTCAACACTAAGTTCAAGAAAAACTTCAAGAACTACAATGAAGTTGAACAACTTCAAGCACAAGTTCAAATGAATGATCAAATGAACTATTAAAATAAATTTTCTACTATTTTCAGGAAAACAGTAAAATTAACTTAATAAATGAAGATGAAATAGAAAGATTGTAGAATCCAGTCTGCCAAATTCATGGTATGTCTTTAAGAAATTTATTTTCCTCAAGTATCCGAGGTTAATGAAATTTTTCCTCCCAAGATAAAATGATTCACTTCAGAAAATAGCAGTACCAAAAATTTTCTGTACTTCTAATGCACTCAATGGTAGTAATTCATAATAGAGTTTTTCGAGAAAGAGGAGTGTTTTTACTTCAATATTTTTTTTATCTATACCTGATAAAAAATTTGGGTATTTATAACCATCAAGTTGTTGCTTCATTGAGAGAAGCTATGGTTCAAAAAGGTGCACCCCTTCATAAAGGTGCAACTTTTTGGAAATGTCACAACCCATTAGAAATATCATAACAATCCAAATAAAAAATGTGCCTATTCAAATTATATCCTTTTTCTTGGTGTCTTATCAAAAAATTACCTATACATTTTCCATTCACACCTCCTAAAAACCTAACATATACACACCATATCAAATTTTAATCAAGGTGTGTTTCACCAATCATTAGGTGATGTTCATTTTTCTCTTTATTCATCAGTCTTGCTAGTAGAGGCGGTGTCTTTACAATTTTTCCCTATTGCCATTGACATGTCATTTCAAGTTTCTTATGGTTTGGTTCGATCGTGGCTTTGATGTCACGCTAAAATGCAATAGAACAACAATTTTATTGATAAACAAGTAAACCCTAGTCCTAATAAATATGGAAAACTAATTAAGCTGTAAAATACATATAACACATACATGCTAATATTGATGCTAAGTTGGCACCTAGTCTTAAATTTACATCAACTTGCATTATTTTTAGAACATCCAACATTAAGTTGGTGCTTAGCCTTAACTTGGCAGTCCTCTGAAATTTTTCAAAATATTGGATATTTTGATACCAAAGGTGTTCTTTTGGCTCAAAATCTAAAAGATATTCATCACTTAAAGTGGTTCAGTCATGATATAACATTAAAATTTTTTAGACATTTGTAAATTTATGGTCTAATTTGAAAACCTTACACGCCTAATGCTAATCTTTATTGAACTACCGTAATTGCTAGCTTCGCCCCTGCTACTAACATTAAATTCTGCATAGGTCACTGCTAATAAGTAAAAGCTGCAGCCGCCCGAATTAGGGTTCTCTACAAGTTCCTATTATATCATATTGATGTCTCAATGAACTGTGTTAGATATAAGTGTCGTTATCATGTAATTTGTGAAACTATTTCAAAATTTTCCATATAAATAGACAACTTCGGAACTCGAGTTTCATCCACAAAATTTGAATTTATTATATTGAATTCCATCAAGAAAACATGGTTTACTCTTCTTCCCATTTCCCATTGCTATTATTCAATCTTATCAAACTAATTTTTATCCAAAACCATTTGTTTTGCAAAGTTGATCCTACTGATGGTTTCACTCTCATACCTATTAGCCAAAGCAACTTCCAAATTCAAAAGCCTCATGATGTGACTATGAATCAAAAGGTATTCCTTCATCGATAGAGTTCACAAATTTTGGGTGTTCAAGACTGACAAGCCTCATACTACCACTAGCCAAACCAAACCCCATTGTAAAATTCATATAACAGCAAAGTTCAAAGAAAAATTCATCAATTTTCCATTACTTCCATTTATCAATTTTAAGTTAGTTGTGGTCGGTTATATTATTTTAAGTTATATTAATTGTGCACTATATGTGTTTCTTCTATATGATTGATTAAGAGATAGCTCAAAAGATCTGAGTTGACACTTGGGTAATTTGAATTTCTTCATAAGACGTCATTACAAGACATAATTATGATGGTGATAGATTACGCTACTCAAATATAGTAATTATATCATCATTACCTGACATAGTTATGTTCTGATCTCGACACAATCGACTATATGTATGCTTGTGTCATGTCTGTAAATCATGAGTTTCTAACCCTCATGACTCCATTCTTGTTAGTAAATTCGATTGATGTCTACACGGGTCACATGAATACCTACTCGATTGAGTCAAAGTTAGTGTAATACCCCATATATTTCTAAGCTAGACAATGAACCATTGTTCCTACGTATGAAACCTCCTATCCTACGATTCATATTTGAGTACATGACTTACAATGAGTATCTTAGTAATAATAAATCTCATTATGTGTTAAGCATGTTCATAAGAGTCACTTAGAGTAAGGCAAACTAGGAGCCTTTGAATCCCTCAAGTTTTAGTATTTGATTCCGCAAGGGTTATCTTTGAATGAGAATAACTTTTTTATATGTGGTATTTTGAAATATTTAGGCCCACCAAATTGTATAGAATCAAATTATCTTTCCAACGATACCAATTTTACCAAAATCCAACACCCGAGCAAGAAGTTATGGCTTTGCAAAGTGGTGTACGTCGCCTAACATAAGGTGTGCAACACAAAACCTAACTTATGCCATAAGGTGTGTGACGCACAACCTAATGTATGCGATAAGGTGTGCACCGCACAACCTAGATTACACAATAAGGTATATACCGCATATCTTATGTCCCAAGTGACGTAAACACTCAATTTTTGGATCGTTTTAAGGGCAAA
>NC_061122.1:38796560-38917352 GCF_002878395.1 Capsicum annuum | reverse complement strand
AAATAGTCCTTTTACACCCATATATAAGATCCCAAACACGGGATTTAGACCCAATTGAAGTAAAATATACTTATTTTTCTCAAAAACCACTCAATAACAAGCTAGGGTTCCAATTAGGGAATTCAAATTCAAGAAGTTCCTCCGTCAATCTTCATAGGATGACGAACTAAGGTATGTGTTGTGTTGATTTATGAATTCCTTTCATCCATAAAGCTCAAGAACCCTATTTAAACTATGAATCGTGTTATTATGTTGTGGGTTGTTCAAATTTATGTGATGGTTGTTGTTTGATTCCCAAGTTGGGATCTTTATGTGAAATTATGAAACTACGTTAGCATATAAATTGAAATCCATGAATTTGGTGGTTTATAATTTGTGAAATTTGATGATTTCACCTATGCCTTAAGTTGTGAATGCAAGGTGTTTGATAAAATAACAAAAAGGGATATAAATTAAGCCTTATAGCTAAATTGTGATCCAAATGATAAATGCATGCTTTACCTTTATAATCAAAATGGCTTATATGATATTGTTGTGCATTATGAATGTTTGAAGGATTACTTAGGGGACTAGTTGATGAAATGTTGGAATATTGATATGAATTCCCATTCATGTACAAGATTATGATAATCATGTACTTCATGAAATCCCTAACTTATTGTATTATGGATTGTTGATTTGGTTATGTATCAAAAGAGTCATGTTTTTTCAGTTCCTTCTATTAAGTCCTGGGGGTTCTTGTACCTAAAAAACATAGTTGTGTGCCTTAAGCTAGTGTCATGTTTTAACGATATTCTCAATCAAGCCATGATCCATACAACTCACTTAGTCATATGACTCAGGAAATCTCAAAAATTCAGTAACCTCAATAATCCCATAAACTCAGTCAGTTATCAGATATCAGTAGTATTTCATCAGTCATGGAATTCAGTAAACCCAGTTGATGTGCAGTTTAGTTAATCATGTTCAGAGCAAATCAGATGGAAGTAGGAATAAGAATCGAGTGAACCCAAGGATGGGGACACACACTGTCAGATGAGGGTGTGATTCTTAGAAATCATCCTTGCATTCCAAAACTATGTAGCTAGCATAGGTTGAGACATCAACACATTTTGATGAGGGTTGATGAGGTGGATAAACACTGTCAGATGAGGGTCCTTCCATTCTCTTTTAGGGGACACTATCAGATGAGGATCAGCCACAACTTATCTTACCAGTGGCGCAACATTGACACCCTTCTAATTGGGGTTATAGATTACACCCCAACTCATCCATAATGAAGTATTAGGAGCATGTTGGTTAGATGACTACTTCCCATAGTTTTATGTTACAAAATCAGGACTGTTAGATATAGTCAATCAGTCTTAGTAATAAAACTCAAATAGTTCGTCAGATCTCTAGACTATCAGATACAGTCAATTCAGATAAAGTACAACACTTAGTTAGTTCCATCAGATTTAGGACTGTTAGATACAGTCACTCATGTTATCAGTTATATCAGTTATCAGAACTCAGTCATTAGTCATGTTAGTTATCAGTAAATTCATGTGATCACATTTTCAGATATAGTTACTACGTATGTATGCATGTATTCTCATGTTCATATTAGTTAGTTATCAAGTATTATTTATGCATATGAACTCTATGCATTCAGCTTACCTCACATGCATACCAGTACATTCAAAGTACTGACACATTTACGCTATGGTGTCTTATACCATAGGTTCAGAGATATGAGTTCTAGAGCATCAGTAGATTCCAATCTTAACAGTCAGAGTTAGAAGTGAGTCCTCATCCTTGGAGGATACGATCATCATTTTATCATCTCGTTAATTAATTTATTAGTTGGAGTTAGTTGGGGACATGTCCCATCAACTCCTTATTCAGATAGTCATATTTAGAGGCTTTTCAGACTACAGTATGTTCATATAGGTTATTTTAGTTTTGTTTTAGGTATTTCATACCCCATCCATATGTTATGATTTATCAGATCTTATGTTACAGTTTTTAACCTTATGGCCTTTCAATTTATGTTTCTGCATTACACAGTATATATTCAGTATACAGGTACAAATATTATCCATGTGTTAGCTTGTGGTCCTTCGGGGTCATGAGCATTGTGTAACATTCTGGGTACTAGATTTTGGGTGTTACAAACTTTGTATTAGAGCCTAAGGTTCAATAAAGTCCTAGAAAGTCTGAAAGCTGCATATAGTAGAGTCTTGTGCATGGGTATATTGTGCACCACACTTATGTGCAGGAAGCTATGAGATGTTTTAGGAACAGTTTCCCTTCTTTCATGTCTCAGATCATGCTATAGAAAGGTTCTTTAGGAAACTCTTGAAGATTATCATCATCCTTCACTCATGTTAACTTCACCTTAATTTCAAGGTAACAGAAACAGTGAAGCTTAAAGTTTTAGAGATAAGGTTTTCTCAGAGAGTCCCCGCAGAGAATTATGGGATTGCCCACAGGCTTACAAGTATCCCATCTGTTCCATTATGCTCCAAAGTTGTACAAATTTCATTCATGATCATATGAATTGATCCACAAACCCAAATCTAGATATGCCATCAGACCCCTTCTCAGAATCCAATAATAGCATATGACCTAGAGTTAGATACAGCACCCAGGAGTTTAGCAGTAGTGGAGTTTAGATAATATTATCCGTATTGAATAGACTATGTATTCATAGGGATAGTTGTACTAAAGTAAATCGGTAGGATTGAACAGTGCTAGCAAGAATTTAAGTTTATTGATTTAATACTAAGTATGAAGGTAGGGATGTGATATTAGTAGTCTATGAAGAAACAGAAGTAGATGGTATGTTTAGTAAGGCAACCATGTGTTGAACAGAGTATAAGTATGTAATGATGATTGCATTTCAGTTCAGAGTTTAGTAAAGTGTTCACAGACTTACGATGATGGCTTAAATTTAAGGGGGGAAGATAAAATACCAAGTGACCAATTCAGGCCCTCAGATTCCAGTAGTAGTACCAGTACGTATAGAAATAAAGGGGAAAACAATTTCGGACCCATTCTTATCTTAGTGTAAAGTTTTGTACTCCAGTCAGCATGATGCCTACGCATGCTTCACATCTCAGTTCCATGAACCCAGCTTATATTTGCACGCTTTTCATAGAATCATGTATGATTCCAGTTCCCAGCATAAGGAGTTTAGTTGTATTCCCCTCAATAGTAGAAATCATATCCTACGATTACAGAAAACTCCAAACTCAGGTCATGCAGCTTATGACTCATGTACACATATCGCGCTCTATAGTATGCTCAACTTCCATGACTCCTGCTACACCCCTACTAATTAGTTAAATTTAGACTATGTTATAAATATCTAGTTTAGACCTCTTGGTGAATCCATGATATTTATATTCTATTCGTCATGCTTTAGTCAAATGTCAAAGTTCAGTTAGTGTCTATTTATGCTTCAAGTCCTCCTGATTCTACCCTCCAGTGAGCTCTCTTTGTGAAAACTGTGTAATGATGAGCAATTGTATGGATGGGTGAGAGTAGATGTTACATATTAAGATAAGATGGTTGCATGATTATTGTACACGAGGGTGTAGTTATGAAGATAGGCTTGAATGTCATGTTAGTGTGCAAGTAAATGGCTAGCAAGAGATAGTATTTAGAAGTTGGGAAAGTATAGAGTGCGAGTGTACATTCAGATCCTTGACTTATGTCAGTCCTCATTACGTAACTATCAAATCTCAGTTGCAATCACAATTACAATTTTAGTATTCAGTACTCAGTGATCAGTGTTCAGTCTCAGAATAAAGTACTTCAGTATCAGTCTAAACCTTAGTTATCAGTATTCAGTTATCAGGACCCAACATTTAGTTTCATTATGAGTCCCAGTTAGCGCCTTAGTTATAATGTCAGCTTCATTTCAGTAATCAAATCAGAAACTCAATTCAGTTTCAGACTTACTTGACCCTAGCGTATAATTGTCAGTTACTTAGTTATTAGTATTTCAGTACCTCAGTTTATAGAATGTTTCCAAATCATGTCGTACACTTGGTCCCCCATTCACAAATAATATAGACCTTATGAATCTATGCTCAAGTTACCTCATGTTACTCAGTTAGTTCTTAACTACTATGCATAATATTCTACAGCCTTAGTCCAGCTATTCAGACTAAGTACAGTGCAGTCTTAGATGCCTAGTATTCAGCTATCAATTATCCAATTAATCAGATAAGTCAAAATACTTATGCACTCATGCTTAACACCCACGTAAATCTTTTGAGTAGTCTCAATTGCAGTACAGGAGGCTTAGTCACCTCATCTTAAATCATGTTCGTAGACCTCAACTCATCTTACCAAAATTTAGCCAAGTGATGATTTTCTCATTTAGCTACCTTAATCAGATCACGCCAAGGTTTCCTTGAACCCTAAAGCCACTAGAACTCTATAGAAAAGGTTTTAAAGAAAGGCTCCTATCGATTATAAGTTTTTAGCACGAGTTAATCTGCAAAGCCAACAATTTAGTTTAGCAATCAGACAGATAAGTACGCATGGATTGGGTTCCCATCCCTTCCATCTAGATGTACTATCCAAAGTCTCATGAATGTAATTATTCTCAGATGAATAAACTAGATAGAAGCAAGCTCAGATCAGTCCATGTATCATGACTCAATTTTAGATCTCAGATAATCAATCACGATTCAATTTGTAGTTGCGTTGTGCATCGCCCTAGGTTTTCTCAACATCTCAACTAAGTCAGCATTCTTCAAGGGACATAGCGGCCTAAGGGGGAGATAACTATGAGCCTCAAAACTTATATGACATAAATATCCCATTCTTTCTTTATGTAATGAATCCAATTTAGAGTAGGGGGCAGTTATAAGTTGACCCTTAAGCTTCAATATCAGCCGTGAGCCATGTATGTAGGGGCTTGATTCAGTTCACGATATTCAGTTCACAGTATTTAGTTCATGCATCATGTTTCAGACTCAGCTATGTTCTCATGATCCTATTTATGTATATTCAATAAAGGATCTCAAGTTCGAGATTGGTGACTATGTGTATCTAGAGATCTCTCCCATGAAAAGAGTGAAGAGAGTTAGCAAGAAGGGAAAACTCAGTCCCCGATATGTCGGTCCCTTCAAAATTTTTAGTCGTTTCGGAAGAGTAGCTTATGAGCTTGAATTGCCTTCAGATCTAGCCTCAGTTCATTCGTTGTTCTATGTCTCCTTTATAGATAAGTGCATAGGCAACTCATTAGTTGTAGTCCCTATAGAGGGCATAGATATTCAGAACAACTTCTCTTTTGAAGAGATTTCAGTTGAAATCCTGAACTATCAGATTCATGGACTGAGGAATAAAGAAGTCCCTCTAGTCAAAGTTCTTTTTCAGAACAAGTTTATTGAGGGATCTACTTGGGAAGAAGGAGCAGACATGCAGACCAAGTATCCTCACCTCTTTTCCAATAACTTAGATTCAGCTCAAGGTAATAGCTTTCCTTAGGTTTATTTAGTTTTGTGCCCAAATTTGAGTTTTAAATTTGGTATCAGTTATCATGTTCAGTTTTATTACCAACTTGGTATTCAGTTTCATGCTCAGAATTTCATTATAAACTTGGTACTAAGCACCATTGTATCTTCAGTTATGCATTCATGTATTAGTTTAGTCATATAATCATGCATTATATATACATGAATGTAGCTTATTAGTCATGCATCAGATATACATCCTTATTATGAGAAATCCAGTTTATCAAAAATCTCAATCATGTATTCAGAAATCAATTACCCATGCATCAGATATGCATGTTCAGTATGATATATTCATATTATCAGTCAGGTCAATCATTAAATCATGTTTCAGTAGTGTATGTCTTGTACGTACTTTAGTTTATCATCTCTCACCATTTAGTTAGTCTTATTTGTGGACAAATATTCCCAAGGGGGAGATATTATAATACCCCATATATTTCTAAGCTAGACAATAAAGTATTGTTCCTATGTATGAAATCTCCTATTCTGTGATTCATATTTGAGTACATGACTTACAGTGAGAATCCAAGTGAGAAGAAATCTCATTATGTGTTAAGCATGTTCATAAGAGTCACTTAGAGTAATACAAGCTAGGAGCCTTTGAATCCCTCAAGTTTTAGTGTTTGATTCCACAAGGGTCATATTTGAATGAGCATAACTTGTTTTATATGTGTTATTTTGGCATATTTAGTCCCACCAAATTGTTGAGAATTGAATTAGCTTTCCAACAATACCAATTTTACTAAAACCCGACACCCGACAAAAAGTTATGGCTTTGCAAAGTGGAGTACGTTGCCTAACATAAGGGGTGGGACACACAACCTAACTTATGCCATAAGGTGTGTACCGCACAACCTAGATTATGCGATAAGGTGTGTGCCGCATATCCTATGGTCCAAGTGACGTAAACACTCCATTTTTGCATCGTTTTAAGGGAAAATTAGTCCTTTTCCACCCATTTATAAGCTCCCAAACATGGGATTTATCCCCAATTAAAGAAAAATGTACTTTTTTTCCCAAGAACAAGCTAGGGTTCCAATTGGGAGACTCAAATTCAAGAAATTTCTCTATCAATCTTCGTAGGATCATGAACTAAGGTATGCGTTGTGTTGATTTATGGATTCATTTCATCTATAAAGCTCAAGAACCCTATTTAAACTATGAATCATGTTATCATGTTGTAGGTTGTTCAAGTTTATATGATGGTTGTTGTTTGATTCCCAAGTTGGGATCTTTATGTGAAATTATGAAACTATGTTAGCATATAAATTGAAATTCATGAATTTGGTGGTTTATGAGTTGTGAAATTTGATAATTTTACCTATGCCTTAAGTTGTACATGTAAGGTGTTTGATAAAATTCCAAAAAAGGATATAAATTAGGCCTTATAGCTAAATTGTGATCCAAATGATAAATGCATGCTTTACCTTTATTATCAAAATAACTTCTATGATATTGTTGTGCATTATAAATGTTTGAAGGATTACTTAGGGGACTAATTGATGAAATATTGGTATGTTGATAGGTATTTCCATTCATGTATAAGATTATGATAACCATGTGCTTTATGAAATCACCAACTTATTGTATTATGGATTGTTGATGTTGGTCATGTATTTAAGAGAGTCATGTTTTGTCAGTTCCTTTTATCGAGTCCACGGGGTACTTGTACCCAAAAAACATAGTTGTGTTCCTAGATCTAGTTTCATGTTTTAACGATATCCTCTGTCAAGCCATGATCCATAGAACTCAGTTAGTCATGTGACTCAGGAAATCTCAGTAATTCAGTAACCTCAGTAATCCCATGAACTCAATTAGTTATCAGATATCAGTAGTATTCTGCCAGTCAAGGAATTCAGTAAACCTAGTTGATGTACAGTTCAGTTAATAATGTTCAGATTCAAATCAGATGGGATTAGGAATTAGCACCGAGTGAACCCAAGGATGGGGACACACACTGTTAAATGAGGGTGTGATTCTTTGAAATCATCCTTGCATTCCAGAACTATGTAGCCAGCATAGGTTGAGACAGAAACACCGTCTGATGAGGGTTGATGAGGTGGATAAACACTATCATATGAGGGTCCCACCATTCTCTTTAGGGGATACTATCAGATGAGCGTTACTTACAGCTTATCCTTACCGATGGTGCGGTATTGACACCCTTCTAATTGGGGTTACAGATTGGACCCTAACTCAGCTATAATGGCATATTAGGGTCATGTCGGTTAGATGAATACTTCCCACAATTTCATGTTACATAATAATGACTATCAGATACAGTCAATTAGTCTCAGTAATAAGACTCAAATAGTTCTTTAGATCTTAGGACGGTCAGATACAGTTAATTCAGATACAGTATCGAACTCAGCTAGTTCCATCAAATTCAGGACTCTCAGATACAGTCACTCATGTTATCAGTTATGTCTATTATCATAACCCAGTCATTAGTCATGTTAGTTATCAGTAAATTTATGTGATCACAATTCCAGATATAGTTACTATGTATGCATGCATGTGTTCTCACATTCATATTAGTCAGTTAGCCAGTATTGTTCATGCATATGAACCCCATGCATTCATCTTACCTCACATGCATACCAGTATATTCAAAGTACTAATGTATTTGCACTATGGTATCTTATACCATAGGTTCAGAGACATGAGTTCCAGAGCATTAGTAGATTCCAGTCTCAGCAGTCAGAGTTAGAAGTGAGTCCTCATCTTTCGAGGAAACGATCATCATTTTATTATCTTGTTAATTAATTTATTAATTGGATTTAGTTTGGGACATGTCTTATCAACTCCTTATTCAGAAAGTCATGTTTAGAAGTTTTTCAGACTAAAGTATGTTCAGATAGCGTATTTTGGTTTTGTTTTGGGTATTTCACACCCCATCCATATATTATGATTTATCAGATCTTACGTTATAGTTTTAAACATTATGGCCTTTCAGTTCATTTTTCTGCATTATATAGTATGTATGCAGTATATAGGTAGAGATATCAGCCATGGGTTAGATTGTGGTCCTTCAGGGTCATGAGCACCGTGTAATATTTCGGGTACCAGATTCAGGGCGTTACAGTTAGACCATTGGAACCTATAACCTTTGGGCCTTGGTTCACATAAATTTTTGACTGGACTAGTTGGGATCATTTTATTAGAATCCTTTCATAGGATTAATATAACTAAGTTACTTGGGGCTTTGAGCTAAAAGTGACAAAAGAGTTTTAAAAGGAGGTATAGGTGACTTAAGTCTTAATAATTGAGTGGAGGTGACAATTACTTTATTATGGATTAAGAAAGTTGGGTAAGTTTGAGATTATCCCACAAGTTTTTAAATTTATACTTTAATCCAAAGGTTTACCTAATATAACGGGAAATGGAGGTAAAAAGGCATATTTCTTTCTCTTCTCATCCATTATTGTTTTCTCTCTCTTAGCAATTTTGTTTGTTCATTGTTGCTGCTACTTTATTCATTATCTATTACTTCATTATCATCATCTTCTACTTTATTATCATCTTTATCTTCTTCTAATTGACCATTGTTGTTATTGTTGTTACCGCTACTGCTTCTATTTGACCAATTTCTTAGGTCAAATTTTGTTTCATACATTACTTTCCACTTTGGCATTACTTCACAGGAGACTTTGGTAAGTCAAATTATGATTTTTAGTTGAATTTGACATCTGGGTAACTGTTATTGTGCTACTTTTTCAACAATAGATAGAACCCGAACATGAATGCAATATAAGAGACATCTGTTTAAACAGATCAATCATTTATTGTGGCTTATCTGTTGCAATGGAAGACATATGTTGGATTCATGTTTATGGTTCTCTAGTGCTGTAACATGAATCAAATAGGTGGGCCATTTGTTGCAACACACTAGTATCTGTTGCAACAGATTAGTAACTTGTTGTAATAGAACCTAAACTCAATTTCGACAGACTAGTTATCTGTTGCAATAGGGTAAATATCTATTACAACAGATGAAAAACTTGTTGCAATAAAACCTATACTCCATTCCAACAGATGCATCATTTCTTGTAATAGATGTATAGTCTATTGCAATATATGTTTCACCTATTACAATAGATGACTCGTCTATTGAAATCTTCTTCAGGAGTGTAGCATGAATCCCAACAGGTAAGTAATCTATTGCGATTGATCACTTTCCTATTGCAACAGATTACATATCTATTGGATTTATGTTACGACACTATGAAATAACTATTAACTTTTTTTTAACAAATGACTTTATTTAGGTACCACAAATGGAGGGATCAAAAACAATAGTGGTGGATTGTTATGGTCAATGGATCGAGTAGAGCAATTGACATGTATGGCGATAGAAGGAAGGTGAAATTCTAGAGATGATAGCTATGACAGTCCAAAGTGATATTTTGTATGATGATTTTATGAACTTAATCATCAACTATTGTGGATTGAATTGTCAATCAGAAGAACTCGTCATCAGCTACATGCCCAGCTCATTTGAAAATCCGAGGGTACTACTTTTTAAGGTAACCAATCAGGTTTGATTGCATGCTATCTTAGTGATTGATCCAGGCCGGTGTTAAGGGTGTATGTGGTTGAAAAGATGAGAGAGAATGAGAACCAGAATGTAGAAGAGGAACAACAAGAAGATATCTTTGATGATAGGTTGGATGATCTAGACATGAAAATTCCAGATAATGATCAAATACCTACACCCGTTGATGCGACCAATATGGTGGACAGTTCTTCTCGATTGACACAGTCTGGAAATCATCAAGACGACAAGATCGACTTTTACAAGGGAATGCCATTCAAGGACAAGAAAGAACTATCTACTACTTTGTTTATTTCTTGCTTGGAAAAAAATTCAGAATAATGAAGGTGATTAATTCAAGCAAAGTCTTTTGCTACAAATATGCTAATTTGAACTACAAGTGGTGGTTGAGAGAGGTGAAGTACTTAAGTTCTGACAGATTCTTAATTCATAAACATGAAAAGTATCACACATGTGGTTCGGAGCACATTTTGGGCCAAAATCCTCACACCACATTGAAGGTCCTCAATGAATATTTCAAGAATAGATTCCCCGATGGCAAAGGCCTTTCTACAAGGGTTATGGCCAATCAAATCCTCACAGAATTGGGTGTCCTTGTTAGTTATTGGAAGATATATAAAACCATGGAGATTTCCAAGGACTTAGTTAGGGGGACACACGAGTATGGGTATGCCATCCTTAATGTCGAGCATTACATGCTTGAGTCCACAAATATCTAAAGTAAGACGGCGTTGCATGTTGATGAAAATGGAAAGTTCAAGTACTTTTTTGGTATCCTATGGTGCTTGAACTCAATGTTTTTGATATTTGAGAAAAGGAATAGCCGTCGACGATACCTTCTTAAGGAGAAGGTATGATGAAGTTCTACTAGCGGCGCTGGCACAGAATGCAAAAAATCATATTTTTTCTATATCTTTGTGTGTAGAGAACAAGAAATGTGATGCCTCTTATATATTTTTCTTGAACAAATGCAAAGCTGCATTGAAGATATTGTATAGTTGTGTTTTTTTTAGATAGGCATCCAAGTATTCCAAAGATGGGTTCAATTTTCTTCACTTCAGCTTACTTTAGTTGTTGCATCAGGCATCTTGGAGAGAACATTCAAACCAACTTTCACAACGAAAGGGTCGTGACCCTTTTTTATAGAGCAGCTAAAGCATATAATAGAGAGGAGTTTTTAGATAATTTCAATCAAATAGCGGCTATGCATCCCAAGAAAGCAGAACATCTTGTACGTATTGATTTAAGAGATAGAACTAGGCATTTTATCCGACAAATAGGTACATTCTTATGAATTTAATGCCTTATTTTAGTTACAAGTTTAGTATGATGTTGTACTAAGTAATTCTTTTGTATAGGTTCAATATTATGACGTCAAACATAGCCAAATCGGTGAATTCATTGTTTGGTGATGAAAGAGAATTTCCCATCAAGGCTTTGTTTGAAATAATAAGCAAGAAGTATGGCCAATTTTTTTACGAAAGGCTTGTGGAGTACGAGGACCTCCGAACCCCATTTATTCTAGAAGCGGAAAAAATAATATCAATGAACATCAGTCAGGGGAATAGGTTATTATCTCATCAAATAATAGATTATAAGTTCATATAAATGGTTATGGTGATGTTACCACGGTCAATCTTTAAACAAGATATTGTACGAGCAAAGTTTTTTACTTGGATAAAATACCCTAGTCACATGCTATGGCAGTACTTCGAGCTCAATGCGGTGCAAAATATGGAACTAAAATTTATGAGTACCTCTCCATATAATTTGGTGGAAAAATATACAATGGCATATAGTGGTCATATTACTCCGGTGCCTCCCGAAGAATCTTTGGTTGTTCCTATAGAGCTTTTATAGAGATTAATACCTACTCTATATATTGATCCAAGCACTATCAAAATAGGAAGAAGGCCATATAAGAGGAGGCGTGGAGTTGGATAATTATTTCCATGAATAAGAAATAGGTGCTTCGTATGTAAGTGCGCTGGCCACAAAAGAGCTACATGCTCGGATCGTAATCTACCATGATCGTTGTAATTGCAAAAACTTGTGTTGTTGTTTACTGTGGACTTTTATGTATTTAAATCATTGTTGTGAATGTAAGTGTTATCATTTATTATATAAAATATCTTTTTTAATAACTTATGCATCAATAAAAAGAGGCAAAACATGAACTAAATACAATAGACACAAAATTATTTTCAATAGATTACCCATTTGTTGCAACAGATGGATATTAGCTGGAATAACACAATACAGTTCATCAATCTGGAATGTTTTGCTACAATACATGACAAATCTGTTGCAACAGATGGATAGTCTCTTGACATAAACCCAACCGATAACCAATTTGTTCTAACACACGGTCTATCTGTTAAAAGAACTCAAAAGCCAAAATTTCTATTGCTACTGGATTTAAAATTGCTCCTTACCTCCAACCATCGACATGTTAATATTTTTAGAAGACGAAATAGATAGAATTAAAATTAAATAAAAATTAAAAAGTGAAAGTCGATCAAAAATAAATTTTTCATTAATCAAAAAAAAAACATTAGGTATAGATCCGATATAGAAAAATTAAAATACATATGCTAAAAGAAAAAAATACATTCTAATTATAATCATCGTCATTATTATTACCAACCAGTCAATCATCAACCGACAATAGCAGGGCCCTCATTATCCTCTTCATCTCTCTAAACATCCTTACTCTCATGATGACCAACTCTCTCTGCAGGTCGTTAACTTGCCTCTGAAATTCTCACACGGTGTAGCATAAAATAGTAATGTCTCAAATTGGATCAACCATATCTAGAACACTCATGAATAGAAAATAAACATAAACACAAAAGTAAAAAAACGTGTTTGAATGTAATACATTGTATACTACTAACTGGTAGATTTACACAGAAAAAAACTTACCTCAACAAGAAAGGAATATGCTCTTTGAATAAAAGTGGTTGAAGATGTAATACGAAAAGACAATACAAAAATAAATAAAAGTAGAGTAGAATGAAGATTAAGGAGGGACCTATTTATAGAGGATTGAATTTGAATGTGTTAGGCAAAAAGGCACAACTGTTCAGCTCCACTGTATTAATTATATTCAAACTATTGGCTTTTTGTTTTCTTTGAAAAGTCATGACTTTTTGTTTTACATTCAAAATTTTGACCTTTTCAAAATCGTTTGAGACTTAATAATAGCAGTTATTATTGAGATATTGCAATAGATCGTCCATCTGTCACAACAGATAACCCACTAGCACAACAGATTTACCATTTATTACAACAGATGGTCTGTATGTGCAATAGATGAGACATCTATTGCAACATATGTATTATCTATTGTGACAGATGGACTATCTATTAGAGGAGATATTTTAGTTTCTTCTGAAAGCTGATTCATCAGTTACAACAGATGGGGAATTTGATTCATCAGCTGTTTTGAATGTGTTAGACAAAAAGTCATAACTGTTCACCTCTTTTTTAATAGTCATCACATACCTAATTAATCCAAATTGGTGACTTATTATATAAACATATTTAAAAACAAAAAGGTCAAAAGTCACAACTTGTAGCACTTGATTTTTTTTACGGGTAAGTAGTCATCTGACATTGAAAATGGTTACCCTTTAAGCCTCCGTAGTTTTGTACACTACTTAACGATGGGAAGTGAAGAATAAACACTGTCTGACATTGATGGAGTAGGAAGAATAAGGTATGTACAAATGAATAGATCCACTTTTATGCATAGGAGTTATGTATTATTGATCAGGCTATCGTGACAAACACACATAAAGTACAATAATTTTATGAATGTAGTTTTTTACCGATTAGACATTGATCCTTCAAAGAAAATCCTATATTTTATAGTTTAGTTTGATAGGTGTGAACTGATAAGGCGGAAGGGTTCCAAGATGGTGGTGTCGATACCCTATTATAATTTAATGACAGTTTTGCTCATATTTATGTGTTAAGTTTGGAGAAGGGTTCAAGTTTTTGGTAGTAGTACAAATATCCAATAGTGATTGGACCGATTTTAAATGTCCAATGGACTTTTGAAAGGCCTCCAAATCCTTTTACTGTAGCAAACAAGAATGAAAAACCAATCTCTTGGTCCAAATTTATATGGATGGGTTTCTCAAAGAGACTATTATACAACAGAAGGTGCTTAGGAGAATACTTGTGTGGGAAGAGGGAGGTGAAGAAGACCATATATCATCTTAGACCTTATTTAAGAGGAAACATAGGGAAGCAAGGAAGGAAATTCTAGAGAATCTAGCCAATGAAATTGACTTAAGAGATGAAAATCTGTATGAGCTTCAAATGCGGAACTGTATCCAAATATCAAAATCTGCCAGCCGTTCTTGTAAAAGAAAAATGCTCAAGAGGATTGGAGCTAGTCACTTTGTTAGAGACAACGACTAGCGAGCGTGGCCTAAATGAAGACTCACAAAGTACAGGACTAGAACTCTAAGGAAGCATCTTTACGAGCATAAGATATTGGTAAGATTTTTCGTCAAGAATGAAACCTTAACCAAAAACTCTAGAAGTAAAGATAAGGAAAGCCAAGTCATCAATTTCTAAAATCTAACTTACATCCTAAGCCATCTATTTGTGGTAATGATCAAGTCAATGGCAGTAGAAGCAAAAAGGTCTGAAGTTGGTAGAAATCCCATGCCTTATTATTTCCACTACCTTTGACCCGACCAGATCCATAATTAGGAGGTATGGGATGCAAGTTTAACTTCAAAAATTTCCACCTTTGCTTTATCCCTTATTTTTAATTCAGGATTAGCTGGTTCAGGTTTCAATCCCGAATGACAATCTTACCATCTTCGATGCTCGCAAAGCTAAAACTTTAGAGTTCTGATCCTGCATTTTGTGGGTCTTCATTCAGGCCACGCTAGCTAGTTGCAGTACCCTAACAAAATGCATAGCTCCAGTCCACTTCAGCATTTTTTTTCAAAATGCACTGATGGATTTTTATTTTTGGATACATTTTCATATTCGCAGCTCATTCAATTTATTTTTTATTTTTTATGTCAATTTCATCAGCCAGTTTTGCTTTGATTTTTTTCCTACCCTGTGTTTCTTCTTAAATAAGGTCTGAGTTGATATATGGTCTTCTCCATCTCTTTCTTCCCACACATGTATTCTTTCTATCACCTACCACTGTATAATAGTCTCCTCGAGAAACCCATCCATATAAATTTTGATGGGAGCTGTAACTATATTTATTTTTATTCTTTTTTGCAGTAGTGCGAGGCTTCGGAGGCCTTTTAAAAGTCTATTGAACCCTTAAATTCAGTCCAATCCCTATTTGAATGTTTACACTGCCACCAAAAACTTTAACCCTTCTCCAAAATTGATACATAAATGTTAGAAAAATCTTTATTAAACCATATTAGGGTATGACACCACCTACTTGGTCCCTTAGCCTTACTAGTTCAAACCTAACAATCTTAACTATAAAATGCCATCTCTTGTTTGAAATATTAACGCCTAAGAGGTAAAGAACCAACATCCACAAAATCAGTGTGCGTGATATGTGTTTTCACTATAGGTTAATCAGTAATATATACCTTTCACTTATGAAGTGGTTTCATCTGCAAGCAGCTTATTCCTCTGAACCCATCTTTACTGTAGCCTTTATTATTGGTCGGGCAAAATTTGATCCACTTTTACTTTGTTTTATCTGCAAACAAGATAAAAATATTTGATGTCAAACAAGAGAAGAACAAAAAGAACATTAAAATGGGTAACACAAAATTGAATGAATTAACAAATGACCCATCTGATGCAACAGATTTCCCATCTATTCAACCAATGAGTCATTTGTTACAAAAGGCGATGCATCTGTGGAAACAGTTGGGTGAGATTTTGCAATATATGGGTCATCTATTGGAATAAATCAAACCATACTTTCTACTGATTTGATTTCTTTCATCAATTGCTCTGTCTATTCCTATAACTATTTCATCAGTTGAACAGTTGAGGAAACTATTGCAACACTACCAACTACATTAATAACAACATCAATAACAAATAAACAACACCATATGTTCCAACAACACCAATACCCCCAACAACAGCACCACCAAAGTAAAGAACAAAAGACATAAAAAAATTATACTGACAACAAGGCTTTTTAAGTTCTCCCAAAAAATGACTTTATTTGCATATTTTAATAAAAATAATGATTCGTTCATTCAAGATTTAAAAGTCACCTTTCCTTCAATTCTCTTAATAAATAAAAAAAACTGGTAATGGGTAAATCAATAATAACAACATATGTAAATATCTAATTTAAATAACATACAAAGAAAAAGATGAGAAGTAAAGAGCAATAGTGAACCATACCTGCAATGTCAAAAAAGCAAAGGGATCAGAACACCTAGTTTAGTCGAGAAAAGATATCGATCGGTTGAGATCCGAAAGGATCCTCATCCAAAAAAGGAGAGAAAGAGAATTTTGAATAAATAAAAGAGATAAGTTAAGTTAATTTATGGATGAAGGAGAGAGAATTCTAGATATGGGTTTTAAATATTCATTAATAACCTTTGAGGGGAAACGAGGAGACAATGACATTGAAAAGACAATATAAGACTACTCTATAAGGAGATTTTTGAGTTATCCAAGTAATATTTTTTACCGCCTTAGTATTTATGTTTATTTTTATCTCGGACAGAAAATACCTAAATTGCTTTAGAATAAAAAAATCTTAAAACATATAAGTCATACTTTGCAATATATGACAATTTTTGTTTAAAAATTTTTAGTGGCTCGGTCATCTGTAGCAACAGTTGGCAACACCTATTTTATAATTTATAATAGATGGTTAATCTATTGCAACAGGTGACTGAATCTGTTTGATAAATTCCAACAAATAGTCATATGTTGCAACAGGTTGAACATTTATTTTTATACAATTTCAACTGAGTTCATATATTTAACTACAACTTCAATTGGTTAAGCTAGAACTAGGGTGAGTTCATAGGTCCAACTATAACTTCAATTGAGTCTTTGGCTATTGCATGATATTGGTATTACATTCTTCTCGACCTGAGTCATCGATCGATCACTCAGAGTTGAAGCGATTCTTATTACCTCATTATCAAGCTAATACCTAAATAGATTAAGCTAGAACTAGGGGTGAGTTCATAGGGTCAACTACAACTTTAAATGAGTGTTTGACAATTGTATGATGTTGGTATTGCATTCCTTCTGACTAGAGTCATCGATCGATCACTCTGAGTTAAAGTAATTCTTATAATCTCATTTTCAAGCTAATACTTTAATTAATTAAGCTAGAACTAGAAGTTAGTTCATAGGATCAACCACAACTTCAATTGAGTCTTTGGTAATTGCATGATATTGGTATTGTATTTCTCCCAACTAGAGTCGTTGATCGATCACTTTGAGTTGAAGCGATTATTATTACCCCATTTTAAAGTTAATACCTAATTTGCATTAAAATAATTTAAAAGAACCTTAAAACATATAAGTCATACTTTGCAACAGATGACATTTTCTGTTTGAAAATTTCCAATGGCTCGATCATCTATCACATTAGATGGCAATGCCTATTTGATAATTTACAATAGATTGTTAATCTATTGTAATAGATGAATTAATATGTTTGATAAATTCCAATAGATAAGTCATCTATTTCAATAGATTGAACATTTATTTTTATACAATTTCAATTTAATTCATATGTTCAACTACAACTTCAAATAATTAAGCTAGAACTAGGGGTAAGTCATAGGGTCAACTATAACTTTAATTGATTTTTTGGAAATTGCATGATATTGGTATTGTGTTCCTCTCGACCAGAGTCATCGATCGATCACTTTGAGTTGAAGCGATTCTTATTAGCTTATTGTCAAGCTAATACCTAAATTGATTAAGCTAGAAATAGGGGTAAGTTCAAAGGGTCAACTATAATTTCAATTGGGTATTTTTTTCTCCAATTGCATGATATTGGTATTGCTTTTCTGCCAACCAGAGTCATCGATCGATCACTCTGAGTTGTAGTGATTCTTATTAACTCTTTGTCAATTTAATACCTAAATTGATCAAGCTAGAACTAGGGTTGAGTTCATAGGGTCTACTATAATTTCAATTGAGTCTTGGGCAATTGCATAATGGTGGTATTATGTTCCTCCCAACCAGAGTCGTAGATCGATCACTGTGAGTGGAAGCTATTCTTATTACCACATTATCAAGATAATAACTAAACTAATTAATCTAGGACTAGGGGTGAGTCCATAGGTCAACTACAACTTTAATTGAGTCTTTTGGCAATTGCATGATGTTGGTATTGCATTCCTCCTGACCATAGTCATTGATCGATCACTCTAAGTTAAAGCGATTCTTATTACCTCATTATCAATCTAATACCTATATTTCTTTAAAATAATAATAATAAAAAAATCTTTAAACATATAAGCCATACTTTGCAATAAAATGTCAATTTTATTTTTAAAGTTTCTAACAGCTCAATCATGTATCGCAGCAGATGGAAACACCTATTTAATAATTTATAACAGATGGTTCATCTGTTGTAACAGATGACTTAATCGATTTGATAAATTCCAATAGATAAGTCATCTATTACAACATGTTGAACATTTTTTTATACAATTTTAATTGAGTTCATATGTTCAACTACAACTTTAATTGATTAAGCAAGAACTAGGGGTGAGTTCATAGGGTAACCTAAAACTTCAATTGAGTGTATAGAAATTGCATGATGTTGATCTTACATTCTTTCTGACCAGAGTAGTTGATTGATCAATCTGAGTTGAAGCGATTCTTATTTCGTCATTGTCAAGCTAATACCTAAATTGATTAAGCTAGAACTATAAGTGAGTTCATAGGGTTAACTATAACTTCAATTGAGTCTTTAGCAATTGCATTATGTTGGTATTACGTTCCTCCCGACTAGAGTTGTCAATCGATCACTATGAGTTAAAGAGATTCTTATTACCTTATTGTGAGAATAATACCTAAATTGATTAATCTAGGACTAAGGGTGAGTTCATAGGATCAACTACAAGTTCAATTGAGTCTTTTGATAATTGCATGATATTGGTATTGCGTTCCTCCCGACCTGATTCATCAATTGATCACACTGAGTTGAAGTGATTTTTATTACCTCATTATCAAGCTAATACCTTAATTACTTTAAAATAATAAAAAAATATTTTAAAACATATAAGTCATACTTTGCAATAGAAGACAATTTTCATTGGAAAATTTTCAACGTCTCAGTCATTTGTCGCAACAGATGGCAACACCTATTTTATAATTTACAACAGATGGCTAATATGTTACAACAGATGAATTAATCTATTTGATAAATTCCAATAGATAAGTCATCTATTGCTGCAAATTGAACATTTGTTTTTATATAATTTCAATTGAGTTCAGATGTTCAACTACAACTTCAATTGATTAAGCTAGAACTAGGGGTGAGTCATAGGGTCAACTACAACGTCAATTGAGTCTTTGGCAATTGTATTATGTTGGTATTACATTCCTTTTGATCTAAGTCATCGATCGATCACTCTAAGTTTACGCATTTCTTATTACCTCATTGTCAAACAAATACCTAAATGGATAAAGCATGAACTATGGGTGAGTTTATAGGGTCGACTACAATTTTGATTGAGTCTTTTGAAATTTGCATGATGTTGGAATTGCATTTATCCTGGCCAGAGTCATTGATTGATCACTCTGAGTTGAAGCAATTCTTATTACCTTATTGTCAAGATAATACCTAAATTGATTAATCTAGGACTAAGGGTGAGTTCATAGGGCTTACTACAGCTTTAATTGAGTCTTTTTATAGTTGCATGATATTGGTATTATGTTTCTCCCAACCAAAGTTATCGATCGATCACTCTGAGTTGAAGGGATTCTTATTACCTCATTGCCAAGCTAATATATAAATTGCTTTAAAATAATAATAATAATAAAAGAACCTAAAATATATAAGTCATACTTTGCAACAGATGACAATTTCTATTTGAAAATTTCCAATGGCTCGGTCATCTGTGGCAACAAATGGCAATGTATATTTGATAATTTACAACATATAGTTAATCTGTTGCAACAAATGACTTAATTTGTTTGATAAATTCCAACAGATAAGTCATCTATTACTACAGGTTGAACGTTTGTTTTTATACAATTTCAATTGAGTTTATAGGGTTAACTACAACTTCAATTGAGTCTTTGACAATTGCATGATGTTGGTATTGTGTTACTCCCAACCTGAGTGATCGATCGATCACTCTGAGTTGAAGCGATTCTTATTACCTCATTATCAAGCTATTTCCTAAATTGATTAATATAGGACTAGGAGTGAGTTTATATGGTCAACTATAACTTATTGAGTCTTTTGGCAATTGCATGATGTTGGTATTGCATTCTTCCTGACCAGAGTCATCGATCGATCACTCTAAGTTAAAGCAATTCTTATTATCTCATTGTCAAGCTAATACCAAAATTGCTTTAAAATATTAATAAAAAATAATCTTATAAAATATTAGTCATACTATGTAACCGATGACAATTTTTGTTTTAAAATTTTCAACTGCTCAGTCATCTGTCGCAATAGATGGCAATGCCTATTGATAGTTTACAGCAGATGGGTAATCTATTGTAATAAATGATTTAATCTATTTGATAAATTCCAACATATAAGTCATCTGTTGCAATATGTTGAACATTTATTTTTATACAATTTCAGTTGAGTTCATATGTTCAACTACAACTTCAATTAATTAAGCTAGAACTAGGGGTGAGTTCATAGGGTCAACTACAACTTAAATTGAGTGTTTGGAAATTGTATGATATTGGTATTGCGTTCCTCCCGACCATAGATGTCGATCGATCACTTTGAGTTGAAACGATTCTTATTACCTCATTGTCAAGCTAGTACCTAAATTTATTAATCTTGGACTAGGGGTGAGTTCATAGGGTCAACTACAACTTCAATTGGTTCTTTGGAAATTGAATGATGTTGGTATTGCGTTCCTCACAACCTGAGTCGTCGATCAATCACACTGAGTTAAAGCTATTCCTGTTACCTCATTCTCAAGCTAATACCTAAATTGATTAATCTAGAACTAGGGGTGAGTTCATAGGGTCAACTACAACTTCAATTGAGTCTTTTGATAATTGCATAATGATATGATTAAAAATTATGCATATCTTTTAAAATTTAAAAAAATAATTAAGATCAATTCAGACAAAATTAACATTTTCAAAACTTGTCATTCTTTTCCAAAATACAAATCAACCCATACAAATCATCCATTTACGAGAAAAATGTTTCATAATTTCAAATCTTGAGTTCTAGCTATTTTCTCTCTCTCAACAATACAAACAACAGCTACTTAACAAATTGCTCACCCCTTCTCAACAAATCAGTTTTCTTCTCAGTTTTATACCATATAGGTGTTATTTTTTACTTCATTCTTGCTTGTATAAGTCATTTTGTCTGTCTTCGTAGGTAACAAAAATTGATAAGAGTTCTATATTTGTTATTTTTTCTAAAAATTAGGGCTTTTAAGTTAATGATGAAAAAAAAAAGACTTTTAATCGTATTATCTTTGAGAATGAGTTTACAATTTTGAGTTTTGATGGTAAAATCGTAGAAAGAACTCGAGAAAACCCTAGTTTTTGTCATAGTGTTTAGTTGACTATCGTTTTATTATTGTATGGTGTTTGTAGTATTGGTGGTTGTGGTGGTGATCGTGGTGGAACTGGTGGTGTTTGTTGGTGGCATTGGCTGGTGGTGCTTGTAATGTATTTTTTAAAATCTATGCATACATCAATTGCAATGTAATTTTTCCTTTTTTGTTATTTGTAGGTAAAACATGTCTCCCAAAAGTAAAGAAAGTGAAAGTGGATCAACTTCTAACCACCTAACAAAAAAGGTTACAGTACAGAAGGATTTGAAGGATCTTCCTTAACAATCTCATTCAGGGAAAATTTAAGCTAAGGAGAGTTATGAAAATGATGTTGAAGGAGGTGGACAAGGGTCTATAGAAGGTGATGAGAAAAATGAAAGCAGGGAGGAGGAAGAAGAATATAAACAAGAAAAGGAGGGACAAAAAAGTGAGAAAGAGAATGATAATGCACTACCAATGAGGCATGAATTAATATCAAAATCCCAGTATGAGGCTGCCAAAACTATTAGTATTGACAGACTTGAGGCAGAAACCATCGGGGTATCTGCAGAGCTGGATGTGATGTTTATTTCGAGTGTGGCAAGCCAGGACATAGAGTCAGAGATTATCTTCAGTCAGGTTGTCAAGGTCAGTATAATCGTCCTTCAGCTCAGTCAAGTTGCCCAAATCAGTAGGGTGCCGCTTCAAGTGCCACCAGTGGGCAACGCCCAAACAAGCTTTATGCACTTCAATCCAGACAAGATCAGAAAAATTTTCCTAATATGGTCATTGGTATGTTACAGATCTTCCATTTATATGTTTATGTCATTAACTTCGGAGTTAGTCCAGAAATCCTAGAAGATCCTTTCTAAGTTTCTACCCTAGTGGGTAAATCTATCATAGCCCGACGGGTATACAGGAACTGTCCGATTATGATATCTCAGAAAGTTACTTCAGCAGACTTAGTAGAATTAGAGATAACAGATTTTGATGTCATTCTTGGCATAGATTGGCTTCATTCATGATATGCGTTAGTTGATTATAGAAACAAAATTGTTTATTTTCAGTTTCCAAATAAGCCAGTCCTTGAATAGAGAGGTAGTACTACAGCGCTTAGGGGTCAGTTGATTTCCTACCTTAGAGTGAGAAAAATGATATCCAACGGATGTGTCTATCATCTTGCATAAGTCAATGACTCTAGTAAAATGACTCCCAGTCTTGATTTAGTTCTAGTAGTAAATGAATTATCAGATGTGTTTCCCAAAGATTTTCCTAGAGTTCCTCCCATTAGGGAAATAGACTTCGGAATAGACCTTCTTTTAGATACTCAACCCATATCTATTCCACCATACAGAATGGCACCAACAAAACTCAGGGAGTTAAAAGAACAGTTGAAGGATCTCTTGATAAGGGATTCATCAGACCCAGTATTTCCCCATGGGGTACACCAATTTTATTCGTGCGTAAGAAAGACGGTTCTCTTAGAATATGTATAGACTACTATCAGTCAAACAAAGTCACAGTCAAGAATAAATTTCCAGTTCCTAAAATTAATGACTTGTTCGATCAACATCAGGGTGTTAGTTACTTTTCTAGGATAGACCTCAGATCAGGCTATCATCAGCTCAGAGTCAGAGAATGTGATATTCTAAAAACAACTTTCAGAATCTGGTATAGTCACTACCAGTTTCTAGTCATGTCCTTTGGTCTTACAAATTCCCCAACAGCTTTCATGGATTTAATGAATCGTGTGTTCAAGCATTACTAGGATATGTTCGTTATAGTCTTCATCAATGACATTCTTGTCTATTCCCGTAGTGAGAATGCTCGTGTAGATTACCTCAGAATTATATTTTAGACTCTCAGAACTCATCAGTGGTTCGCCAAATTCAGTAAGTGCAAATTTTGGCTAAGTTCAGTAGCATTCCTTGGTCATATTACTTCTGGTGATGGCATTAGAGTTGATTGCAAAAGACTGAAGAGGTGAGAAACTGGCCTAGATCCATCTCTCCATCAGCTATCTAGAATTTCTTGGATTTATATGGCTATTACCATTGGTTTGTTGAAGGGTTTTCATCTATTGTGTCCCACATATCTAGATTGATTCAGAAGAAAGTCCAATTTCAGTGGTCTGATTCTTACGAGAAGAGTTTTCAGGAGTTGAAGACTCGACTCACTTCATCCTTAGTCTTGACTCTACCAGATGGTTCAAATGGGTTTGTTGTATACTGTGATGCATCCAGAGTAGGTTTGGGTTATTTTCTCATACAGAGAGGTAAGGTCAGAGCCTACGCCTCTATACAACTTAAGCCCCATGAGAAAAATTACCAAAATCATGATCTCGAGTTAGGAGCTATAGTGTTTGCCTTAAATATTTGGAGGCACTACTTGTATGTGGTGAATGTTGATGTGTTCACAGATCACAAAAGCTTACAGTATCTGTTCTCTCAAAAAGATTTAAACTTGCGTCAAAGAAGGTAGTTAGAGTTATTGAAAGATTATGATATGGGTGTTCTGTATCACCTGGGCAAGGCCAATGTAGTGGCTAATGCTCTCAATAGATTGTCTATGGGCATTGTTGCTCATGTTGAGAATGATAAGAAGAGGTTAGTTTAGGAAGTTCATCAGCTTGCCTGATTCGGTGTACGCTTAGTCGATTCAGTAGAGGGCAGTGTATGGATGCAGAATAGTTCTGAATCATATCTAGTTTCTGATGTGAAGGAAAAGCAGGATAAAGATCCTAATCTTGTTAAGTTGAATTAATCAGTCAGAGATCAAAAAATAAAGGTTTGCTTCATGGGGGAGATAGTGTGTTGCATTGCCAGGGTTATTTATGTGTGCCCGGTGTAGATGACTTCAGGCTACGAGGAGATGGTGTGTTACATTTATAGGTTCATTTATGTATGCCCAGTGTAGATGACTTAAGGCAAGGAATTCTTGCAGAAGCGCATGGGGCGTGATACTCTATTCATCTAAGGGCCACTAAGATGTACCACGATTTGCGGGAGATCTATTGGTGGAGTGGGATGAAGAGGAATATTGTAAAGTTTGTAGCTAAGTGTTCTACGTGTTAGTAGGTTAAGATCGATAACCAGAAGCCTAGGGTGTCCATGTAGGAGTTCAACATTCCCACATGGAAATGGGTAGGAGTGAACATGGACTTTGTGATGGTTTTGCCTCGTACTCGTCATCAGCATGATTCCATTTGGGTTATCGTCAATACGATGACCAAATTAGCTCATTTTTTGCCAGTTCATACTTCCTATTCAGTTGAGGACTACACCAAACTCTATATCAGAGAGTTGGTTAAGTAACACGGAGTCCCAGTATGCATTATCTTAAATAGAGGTACCCAGTTTACCTCTTATTTCTAGAAAGCATTCCAAAAGGGCCTTGATACCTAAGTCCACCTCAGTACAACCTTCCATCCTCAGATAGATCGTTAAGCATAAAGGACCATGTAGACTCTAAAAGATATGTTAAGAGCCTGCGTTATCGATTTTAAAGGTAGTTAGGATTACCACTTACCTTTGATCGAATTCTCATATAATAACAACAATTACTCTAGTATTCAGATGGCTCTATTTGAAGCTCTCTATGGTAGGAGATGTAGATCTCTAATTAGTTGGTTTGAGGTAGGTGAGGCCGCAGTAGTAGGGCCTGACTTTGTGTTTGACTCCTTAGAGAAGGTTCAGTAGATTAAAGAAAGGCTTAAAGCTGCCCAGAGATGACAGAAATCATATGCAGATGTGAGGAGAAAGGATCTTACCTTTGAGATCAGTAATTTTGTGTTCTTGAAAATCTCTCCCATGAAAGGAGTAAAGAGGTTCGGCAAGAATCTCAGTCACCGATATGTTGACCTTCAGTACCCCTAGTATTCCACGTCTCCTTGTTAAAGAAATGCATTAGTGACCCAGTTGTCATAGTTTCTTTAGAGGGTGTAAATATTTAGAATGATCTCTCTTTCGTAGAGGTTCCAGTACAGATCCTCGATTGTCAGATTTGCAGACTGAGGAGCAAAAAAGTTCCCTTGGTCAAATTTCTTTGGAGGAATCAGTCCATTGAGGGAGATACTTGACAGAAGCAGATATGCAGACTTAATATCCTCACCTCTTCTCCACAAACTCAGTTTCAGCTTAAGATAACAGTCTTTCTTAGCTCTACGTAGTGTTATGTTTAGTTACAGTTATAATCTTGGGATTCGTTACCATTGCAGTTTCAGTCATGCATTCATGAATCAGTTCAGACATGTACTCATGCAGCAGATATGTATGTTTAGTATGAAAATTTAGTTTAGACCTTATTCAATATAAATTATTCTAAATACTCAAAAAAATTTCCATTTAGAGCTTACCAATGCATAGGAAATTCAGTCATCTTTCTCACGATGTAAAATTCACCCAAATTCGATACCAGGGTGAAGAGTTAGAGCTATTTTTATAAAGTAGTGTCCCAACTAGCACTTCAACGCGTCGCGAAGCATTTCCAAATGGAAATTGTCAAATCCAGTGAGCCACTGCAATCATGGCGCATCACGCAAAGGCTCAATTTCACAATTGTCCTTTTTCTAGTTAAGCTACGCGATTTCACCGCATCGCAGTGAACATCCAGGTTGCATCCGATGTGGTAAAGCGATACTACCACATTGTGCCACCATGCATTTTCTCAATTGTCAATTTCCAATGACACAGCGCGATAGCACCGCATCGCGCTGGGGTCCAAGTCTGATATTTCCAATGATGACTTTTAAGTCATTCCCAAGGGTAAATGGGTATTTTTGCAAGGACCTAATCAGTCTAACATGAAATTAAACCTCTAAATAACCCATTATCTCCTTATTTATTCACTTTATTCAAAGATTAAGACATTCTCTCTCAAAAGGGGGAAAACTAGTCTCAATAAATTAAAAACAAAGCTCAAGAAACTCACAAAGAACTCCAAGAAATTATCAATTCAGATATGTTAGGTGTTCATCTATGGGTACCTTCCACCCATAGAGTCCAAGAATCTCTTTTTAAAACTACAAGTTTATGGAATTATCAATTCCCACATTTGAAATTGATTTACGCATGTCTATGATGTTAATTTGGTTTCCAATCCACGATTATGATAAGATTCATGAAAATAGAATAGTATTTATGGGGAATTTTATGAATTGCATGTTAAATCCATGAAATTGCATGTTTGGGCATTGTAGTTACAATGTTTATATGTTATCCATGATTATGTACATTAAATTATACTCCCCAAGTGTTTGATAGAATGTCCATGTGAATTAAATGATGCAATCATGACATGCTAGTATATGTAAAAGCTTATGCCCTACAAGTGTTCGATAAAATGCCTCTATGAATTAATTATGCACAAGTATACATTGTTATGTTATTCAGGATTATGATATGCTTTGCTTCTCATGCTATCGAGTCCTGAAGGTATTTAATACCCGACAATCTAGCTGATTACCCAGATCCAGTGTCAGTTACAGAATAGTATGAGTCATGTCACAATTAGTAAAATTCAGTCAGCTACAGAACTCAGTAGAACTCAATCAGTTACAGAACTCAGGAAAACTTAGTAAACTCAGTATCAATCTAAATCAATTCAATATACTCAGTTCAGTGTCTTTCAGTTAGGAGTAGGATTTGGCATTGAGTAAACCGAAAGATGGGGGCTCACCTGCCAGTAGATAGTATGATCCTTAGAAGCAATCTTTGCATTCCAGAACTACGTAGCTAGCATAGGTTGAGACATCAAACCTTCTAGTTAAGGGTTGATGAGGTGTTTTAACCTGTCAAATTATTTCCAGTGATGGCATTATAGTTGATCCTTAATAGACCAAGGCGGTGAAAAATTGGACTAGACCTATCTCTCCCCAGCTATCCAGAGTTTCTTAGGTTTAGCTTGCTATTACAATTGGTTTTTGAAGAGTTTTCATCTATTGCATCCCCTATGTCCAGATTGACTCAGAAAAAAGTCCAATATGAGTGGTCTAATTCTTGTGAGAAGAGTTTTCAGGAGTTGAAGACTCGACTCATCTCAACCCCAGTCTTGACAGATTTTGATGTCATTCTCGACATAGATTGGATCCATTCATGATATGATTCAGTTGAGTGTAGAAATAAAATTTTTTATTTTTAGTTTCCAAATGAACCAGTCCTTGAATGGAGAGGTAGTACAACAATGCTTAAGGGTCAGTTGATTTCATACCTTAGAGCAATAAAAATAATATCCAAGAGATGTGTCTATCATCTTGTACGAGTTAACGACTCTAGTTCAGAGACTCCCAAGATTGAGTTAGTTCCAGAAGTAAATGAATTCTCAGATGTTTTTCCCGAAGATCTTCCTGGAGTTCCTCCCATTAGGGAAATAGACTTTGGAATAGACCTTCTTTCAGATACTCAGCCTATATCTATTCCACCATACAAAATGGCACTAGCAGAACTTAGAGAGTTAAAAGAAAAGTTGAAGGATCTCCTAGATAAGGGATTCATCAGACCTAGTGTTTCCCCGTGGGGTACACCAGTCTCATTCGTGTGTAAGAAAAATGGTTCTCTTAGAATGTGTATAGACTACTGTCAGTTGAACAACATCACAGTCAAGAATAAATTTCCAGTTTCTAAAATTAATAACATGTTCGACCAACTTCAGGGTGCTAGTTACTTTTCTAGGATAGACATGAGATCAAGCTATCATCAGCTCAGAGTCAGAGAATATAACATTCTGAAAAAAACTTTCAGAACCCAATATGGTCACTACGAGTTTCTAGTCATGTCCTTTGGTCTTACGAATTCCCCAGCAACTTTCATGGATTTAATGAATCATGTGTTAAGAATTACTTGTATATGTTCTTTATGGTCTTCATGATGACATTCTTGTCTATTCCCATAGTGAGAATGCTCACACAGATCCCCTCAAAATTATATTTTAGAATCTCAGAACTCATCAATTATTTGCCAAACTCAGTAAGTGTAAATTTTGGCAAAGGTCGATAGCATTCCTTGGTCATATTTTTTTTGGTGATAGCATTAGAGTTGATCCGCTAAAGACCAAGGCGGTGAGAAACTAGCCTTGACACATCTTTCCATCAGCTATCTAGAGTTTCTTGGGTTTAACTGGCAATTACTATCAGTTTATTGAAGGGTTTTCATCTATTGCGTCCCACATATCCAGAGTGACTCAGAAGAAAGTCTAATTTCAGTGAATGATTATTGCAAGAAGAGTTTTCAGGAGTTCAAGACTTGACTTACCTCAGCCCCAGTCTTGACTCAACCAGATAGTTCAGATGGGTTTGTTGCATACTGTGACACATCTAGAGTAGGTTTGTGTTGTGTCCTCAAACAAAGAGGTAAGGTCATAGCCTATGCCTCCAGATAACTTATGTCCCATAAGAAGAATTACCCTACTCATGATCTCAAGTTAGCAGCTATAGTGTTTTCCTTAAATATTTGGAGGCATTACTTATATAGGGTGCATGTTGATGTGTTCACAGATCACAAAAGCTTACAGTATATATTCTCTCAGAAAGATTTAAACTTGCGTCAGAGAAAGTACTTAAAGTTATTGAAAGATTATGATATGAATGTTCTGTATCATCTGGGCAAGGCCAATGTAGTGGCTAATTTTCTCAGTAGATTGTCTATGGGCAGTGTTGCCCATGTTGAGAATGACAAGAAGAGGTTATTTTAGGAAGTTCATTAGCTTTCCCGACTCGATATCCGCTAAGTCGATTTAGCAGAGGGCAGTGTGTGGATGCAGAATAGTTTAGAATCATCTTTAGTTTCTGAAATGAAGGAAAATTAGGATAGAGATCCCAGTCTTGGTAAGTTGAATGAGTCAGTCAGAGATCAGAAAATAGAGGTTTTATCCCATAGGGGATATGGTGTGCTGTGTTGCCAAGGTTATTTATATGTGCCCGATGTAGATGACTTCAGGCTACTAGGAGATGGTGTGTTCCATTTCCAGGGTCATTTTTGTGTGCCCGGTGTAGATGACTTGAGGTAACAAATTCTTGCAAAAGTGCATGGTGCACAATACTCTATTCATCCAGGGTTCACTAAGATGTACCATAATTTGCGGGAGATCTATTGGTGGAGTGGGATAAAGAGGGATATTTTAGAGTTTGTAGATAAGTGCTCTACGTGTGAGCAAGTTAAGATTGAGCACCAAAAGCCTAGTGGGTCTATGTAGGAGTTCAACATTCCCATATGGAAATGGGAAGGAGTGAATATGGACTTTGTAAAGGGTTTGCCTCGTACTCATCATCAGCATGATTCCATTTACGTTATTGTCGATACAATGACCAAATCAGCTCATTTCTTTCCAGTTCATACTTTTTATTAAGTTGAGGACTACACCAAACTCTATATCAGAGAGTTGGTTAAGTAACACGGAGTCCCAGTATCCATTATCTCAAATAGAGGTACCCAGTTTACCTCTCATTTATGGAAAGCATTCTAAAATGGCCTTGATATCTAAGTCCACCTTAGTACAACCTTCCACCCTCAGATAGATGGTTAAGTAGAAAGGACTATTTAAACTTTAGAAGATATGCTAAGAGCATGCGTTGTTGATTTTAAAGGTAGCTAGGATGACCATGTGCCTTTGATCGAATTTGCATACAATAACAACTATTACTCCAGTATTCAGATGGCTCTATTTGAGGCTCTCTATGTTATGAGATATAGATCTCCAATTGGTTGGTTTGAGGTAGGTGAGGCCACAGTAATAGGGCCAGACTTTGTGTTTGATTCCTTAGAGAAGGTTCAGTGGATGAGAAAAAAGGCCCAGAGCCGACAGAAATCGTGTGCAGATGTGAGGAGAAAGGATCTCAAGTTTGAGATTGGTGATTTTGTGTTCTTGAAAATCTCTCCCATGAAGAGAGTATAGAAGTTCGGTAAGAAGGGAAAGTTCAGTCACCGATATGTCAGTTCTGACAGAATTCTTAGTCATTTCGAAAAGGTAGCTTATGAGCTTGAGTTGCCTTTAGATCTAGGTTCAGTACACCTAGTTTTCCATGAATCCATGCTAAAGAAATGCCTTGGTGACCCAGCTATCATAGTTTCTTTAGAGGATGTAAATATTTAGACTGATCTCTCTTTTGAAGAGGTTCCATTCCAGATCCTCGATCGTTAGATTCACAGACTAAGGAACAAAGCATGGTCAAAGTTCTTTGGAGAAATCAGTCCATTGATGGAGATACTTGAGAAGCAGAAGTAGATATGAGGACTAAGTATCCTTAACTTTTCTCTACAAACTCAGATTCAGCTTAAGATTACAGTCTTTCTTAGCTCTACTCAGTTCCATATTCAGCTATAGTTATAATCTTGGGATTTGTTACCATTGCATTTTCAGTCATGCATTCATGAATCAGTTCAAACATGTACTCATGCATTTGATATGCATGTTCAATATGAAAATTTAGCTTATCAGTAGCTTCAGTCATGTATTCCATGCATCAGATATGCATTTCCAGTACAAGAACTCAGCTTGTCAGTAATTCAATAAGTCACGCTTCAGTGTACATGTTCAGTGTGTAAACTCAGTCTAACATAGTTTCTCATCTTAACCAGTCTCATTATAGGATGAATGTTCCCAAGGGGGAGATATTGTAATACCCCGTTTTTCCATAGCTCATTTATCTTTCAGTATGTGAGTTATTCAATATAAATTATTCTAAATAATCAGTATTTTTTCAGTTTAAAGCTTACCAATGCGTAGAAAATTCAGTCAGCTTTCTAACAATATAAAATTCACCCAAATCCGATACCCGGATGAAGAGTTAGAGCCATTTTTGTAAAGTAGTGTACACACTGGTACTTCAGTGTGTCGCGGAGTATTTCCAAATGGAAATTGTCAAATCTAGTAAGCCTCTGCAATTATGGTGCATTACGGCAAGGCTTAGTTTCACAATTATCCTCTTTCCAATAAAGCTACACGATGTTACCGCATCGTAGTGAACTTTCAGGTCACCACCATGAATTTTCCCAGTTATCAATTTCCAGTGACACAGCGCGATAGCACCGCATCCCGCTAGGGGTCCAGGTTGGGTTTTTCCAGTGACAACTTTTAAGTCATTCCCAGGGGTAAATGGGTATTTTTTCATGGCCCTAATCAATCTAAACATGATATTAAACCTCTAAATAACCCATTATCTCATCATTTATTCACTTTATTCAAAGATTAAGTCATTCTCTCTCAAAACGGGGAAAACTAGTCTTAATAAACTAAAAAAAAAAAAAGCTCAAGAAACTCACGAAGAGCTCCAAGAAACTATCAATTCAGTTATGTTAGGTGTTCATCTATGGGTACCTTCCACAAGTCTAAGAATCTCTTTTTAAAACTACAAGTTTATGGAATTATGAATTCCCACATTTGAAATTGATTTTACGTATGTCTATAATGTTAATTTTGTTTTCAATCCATGAAATTGCATGTTTGTGCATTGTAGTTGCAATGTTTATATGTTATCCATGATTATGTGCATTAAGTTATACTCCCCAAGTGTTTCGTAGAATGTCCATGTGAATTAAATGATGCAATCATGACATGCTAGTATATGTACAAGCTTATGCCCTACAAGTGTTCGATAAAATGTCTCTATGAATGAATTATGCACAAGTATACATTGTTATGTTATTCAGGATTATGATATGGTTTGCTTCTCATGCTATCGAGTCCTGGGGGTATTTAATACCCGACAATCTAGCTATTTACCCAAAGCCAGTGTCAGTTATAGAATAGTATTAGTCATGTTACGATCAGTAGAATTCAGTCAGCTATAGAACTCAGTAGAACTCAGTCAGTTACAAAACTTAGGAAAACTCAGTAAACTCAGTATTAGTCCAATCCAGTTTAATGTAATCAGTTCAGTGTCTTTCAGTTAGGAGTAGGATTCGGCACTAAGTAAACCCAAGGATGGGGGCTCACCTGCTAGTAGAAAGTATGATCCTTAGAAGCAATCCTTGCATTCCAGAACTATGTAGCTAGTGTAGGTTGAGACATCAAACCTGCTAGTTGAGGGTTGATGTGGTGTTTTAACCTGCTAGTTGATGGTTCCACCATTCAAATTAGAGTAGTTGCCAGATGAGGGTAACTATCCAGTTTTTTTGCTCGTGGCACGGTACTGACACCCTTCGACCTAGGGTCACAGGTTGGACCCTAACTTAGTTATATTATTTGGGGCATATCGGTTAGATGATTACCTCCCATAATTTCAATTTCAGTCTTCAGAATAGAACTCAGTTTTGTTTTATAGAATTAGGACAATCAGACACAGTCAATCTGTATCAGTAACTCAGTTATCAGTAACTTCAGATATCAGTTACTCAGTATCAGAACTCAGTACTTAGTATCAAATAAGCTTAGTTACAGTATATACGTACATGTACAGTATTGCATGCTCAATATTTACAATAATTAAGTTATCTATGTACTCTCATACCTAGTTACTCTATATCATTCGGTTAGTTATTGTTCATGCATATGAACCCTTGCATTCATCCTTACCTCATTTAGCATATTGGTACATTCAACATACTGATATATACTCTTTCTTTGCTCTATGATGTCTCATATCATAGGTTCTGACGCTCAAGTTCCAACCATGCATAGACTGATCTAGTTATCAGTAGTAGTTTTAGTAGTGAGTCCTCATCTATCAAGGGCATACTTTTATTTCAGTATTGCAGTTTATTAGAATTTCAGTAGCTGGAGTTAGTTTGGGGATTGTCCCATCAACTCGATATTCAGAGAGTTCAGTTAGAGGCTTTTTAGATTAGATATTCAGACAATATTTTAGTTTTAGATATTTTATCAGATATTACTATAGAGGTTGTAATTTATAAGTATTTATAGATTTTGAACCTTATGGCATTTCATCCTATTTTCTGCATTTATTATAGTATCATTATTCAGTGCTTACAGCAGATATCAGTTATGGGTTAGCTTGTTGTCCTTTAGGGTCATAAGCACCGTGTAATATCCGAGGTACAAACTCGGGGCATTACCAATTTGGAATCAGAGCCTAAGGTTGAACAGATTCCTAGTGAGTCTAAAAGCTACATCAAGTAGAGTCTTGTGCATGGGTGTGTAGTCTTGTTCAATAGAGTCCTAGGGAGTTTGAAATTCGCATTAAGTAGAGTCTTGTGAATGGGTGTGTAGCGCGCCATACTTATGGACAAGAGGCTATGAAATATTTTAGGAAAAGTTTCCCTTCTTTCAGTATTTATGTCATGCGAGTAAGCATGAGATCAAGTTAAACTCTCAATCTAATCTATTTCTTCCTTTCATTTATAGAATATGCCTCCCAAAATGACTAACGAAAGGAGAATCGGAAATCAATCAGCACCTTAGCCCATTTAGGCAGATGCCCTGGATGAGCATGCCTCTTATATAGAATTCATAGTTGCAGTCTCTACTCTAGACCATTCTATAGCAACTTAGAATAAATAGCCAGCTACTATTAAGGCCAACCTAGTGGCTAATACTACTGTAGCCAGGATTCAACACTTCATCCGAATGAATCCTTCCCTATTCTCAGGATCTAAGTCAGAAGAGAATCCACAGGAATTCCTCGATCAAGTTCAAAAAGTCACAGATATTATGGGAGTGACTTCCAGTGAAAGTGCTAAGTTATCTACCTATCAACTACAAGATATAGCTCATACATGGTTTAAGAAGTCGAAGGTAGACAGGGGCACAAATGCAGAGCCCATAGAGTGGGAAGAGTTTGATACTAATTTTCTAGATAGATTCTTTTCCTTAGAGCTGAGAAAAGCCAAGATGTTAGAGTTCATCAATCTGAGGAAGGGCAGTATAAGTGTGAAAGAGTATTCCCTCAAGCTTACTCAGTTTTCCAGGTATGCTCCCCATGTCATAGTAGACAGTAGGTCCAGAATAAGCAAGTTTGTGTCTAGGGTGTCAGATAGTGTGGTTAAAGAGTACAAAATTATGATGTTGATTAAGGAGATAGACATATCTAGGATAATGGTCCATGCTCAGCAGATAGAAGAGACTAAGAATAGAAAGAAAGAGAGGCATAACAAGAGAGCTCAAATAGGTAGCTTCAATTTTAATCAGCCTAAGTCAGAGGGCGGTAACCGTCCCCAATTTTTCCCAGAATCTTTAGTTCCAGCTCCGTCCTCAGCCAGTGCTCTAGTACTTAAGTTTATAAATGGTAACAAAGATAGGGCGCCAGGCTCTAAATCTCAAGGTAGTGTCAGCAGTGCTCAAATAAATCCTCTTGGTCAGACTTGCGGTAGAAACCATCAAGGGATCTGCAGAGCTGGCAGTGATGTTTATTTTAGGTGTGGCAAGCTAGGTCACACAATCAGAGATCGTCCTCAGTTAGGTTCTCAGGGTCAGTATAATATCCTTCAGCTTATTTAGGTCGCCCGAATCAGCAGGGTGGCGCTTCCAATGCCACCAGTGGACAACGTCCAACCAGGCTTTAAGTACTTTACTCCAGAAAAGATCCGTAAAATTTTCCTGATGTGGTCATTGGTACATTACAGATCTCCCATTTACATATTTATACCTTGCTAAATCCAGGAGCTTTTTTATCTTTCATAACTCCTTATATAGTCGTTAACTTCAGAGTTAGTCCAGAAATCATAGCAGTGCCTTTATCAGTTTCTACCTTAGTTGGTAAATCTCTCATAGCCCGACGGGTATACAGGAACTGTCCAGTTATGATATCTTAGAAAGCTACTTAAGCATACTTAGTAGAATTAGAGATGGCAGATTTTGATATCATTCTCGGCATAGATTAGCTCCATTTATGATATGCCTCAGTTGATTGTAGAAAAAAAATTATTTATTTTTTATTTCCAAATGAACTAGTCCTTGAATAGAGAGGTAGTACTACAACGCTTAAAGTTCAATTGATTTCATACCTTAGATAAAAAAATGATATCCTAGAGATGTGCCTATCATTTTGTACGAGTCAACGACTCTAGTTCAGATACTCCCAGGCTTGATACAGTTTTAGCAGTAAATGAATTCTCAGATGTGTTTCTCGAAGATCTTTCTGGAGTTCCTCCCTTTAAAGAAATAGACTTTGAAATAGACCTTCTTCCAGATACTCAACCTATTTCTATTCCACCATATAGAATGGAACCAGCAGAACTCAGAGAGTTAAAAGAATAGTTAAAGAATCTCATAGACAATTCTCTTAGAATGTGTATAGACCATTGTCAGTTGAACAAAGTGACAGTCAAGAATGAATTTCCACTTCCTAAAATTGATGACTTGTTCGACCAACTTCAGGGTGCTACTTACTTTTCTAAAAAAGACCTCAGATCAGGCTATCATCAGTTCAGAGTCAGAGACTGTGACATTCTTAAAACCTCTTTCAGAACCCAGTATGGTCTCTTCGAGTTTCTAGTCATGTCCTTCGGTTTTACAAATGCCCCAGCAGCTTTCATGGATTTAATGAATCACGTGTTCAAGAAGTACTTAGACATGTTCATTATAGTCTTCATCGATGAAATTCTTGTCTATTTATGTAGAGAGAATGCTCATCAGATCACCTCAGAATCATACTTTAGACTTTCAGAACTCATTAGTTATTTGTCAAATTCAGTAAGTCTGAATTTTGACTAAGGTCAGTAATATTCCTTGGTCAAATTATTTTTGCTGATGGCGTTAGAGTTAATCCTTAAAAGACCAAGGCGGTGAGAAACTAGCCTAAATCTATCTCTCCATCAGATATCCAGAGTTTCTTGGGTTTTTCTAGCTATTACAATTGATTTGTTAAAGAGTTTTCATTTATTGCGTCCCCCATGTCTAGATTTACTCAAAAGAAAGTCTAATTTTAGTGGTCTGATTCTTGTGAGAAGAGTTTTTAGGAGTTGAAGACTCGACATACTCCAGCCCCAGTCTTGACTCTACCAGATGGTTCAAATGGGTTTGTTGTATACTGTGACGTATCCAGAGTAGGTTTGGGCTATTTCCTCATATAGAGAGGTAAGATCAGAGCCTATGCGTCCATACAACTTAAGCCCCATGAGAAAAATTACCTAAATCATGATCTCGAGTTAGCAGCTATAGTGTTTGCCTTAAATATTTGGAGGCACTACTTGTATGTGGTGAATGTTGATGTGTTCATAGATAAAAAAAGCTTAAGTATGTATTCTGTCAGAAAGATTTTAACTTACGTTAGAGAAGGTAGTTAGAGTTATTGAAAAATTATGATATGAGTGTTTTGTATCCCCTGGGCAAGGCCAATATAGTGGCTAATGCTCTCAGTAGATTGTCTATGGGCAGTGATTCTCATGTTGAGAATGATAAGAAGAAGTTAGTTTAGAATGTTCATCATCTTGCCTGAATCAGTGTCCGCTTAGTCGATTTAACAAATGGAAGTATGTGGGTGCATAATAGTTCAGAATCATCTCTAGTTTCCAAAGTAAAGGAAAAGTAGGATAGAGATACCAGTCTTGTTATGTTGAAAGAGTTAGTCAGAGATTAGAAAACAAAGGTTTGTCTTAAAAGAGAGATGGTGTTTATGGGGAATTTTATGAATTTTATGTTAAATCCAGACAATTGCATGTTTGGGCATTGTAGTTGCAATGTTTATATGTTATCCATGATTATGTGCATTAAGTTGTATTCCCCAAGTGTTTGATAGAATGTCCATTTGAATTAAATGATGCAATTACGACATGCTAGTATATTTACAAGCTTATGCCCTACAAGTGTTCGATAAAATGCCTCTATGAATGAATTATGAACAAGTATACATTGTTATGTTATTTAAGATTTTACTATGCTTTAATTCTCATGATATCGAGTCCTGGGGGTATTTCATACCCGACAATCTAGTTGTTTACCTAGAGCCAGTTCCAGTTAAAGAATAGTATCAGTCATGTTATGATCAGTAAAATTCAGTCAGCTACAAAACTCAGTAGAACTCAGTCAGTTACAAAACTCAGAAAAACTCAGTAAAATCAGTATCTATCTTGTCCAGTTCAGTATAATCAGTCTAGTGTTTTTCAGTTGAGAGTAGGATTTATCACCGAGTGAACCCAAGGATGGGGACTCACCTACTAGTAAAGAGTGTGATCCTTAGAAGCAATCCTTATGTTCCAGAACTATGTAGCCATTGTAGGTTGAGATATCAAACATTCCTGCTGAGGTTTGATGAGGTATTTTAACCTGATAGTTGAGGGTTTCACTATTCTCATTAGAGTACCTTCTAGATGAGGGTAACTCTTCAGTGTCTTTACCCGTGGCACAGTACTGACACCCTTCCAACAGAGGTCACAGGTTGGACCTCAACTCAATTATCTTATTTAGGGCATGTAAGTTAGATGATTACCTCCCACAGATGAGTTAGTAGCTGGATTAGTTAGGGGCTTGTCCCATCAACTCCACATTCAGACAGTTCAGTTAGAGGCTTTTCAGACTAGACTTTCAGACAATATTTTAGTTTTTAGATGTTTTATTAGATATTATTGCAGAGGTTGTCTTTTATCAGTATTTATAGATTTTGAACCTTATGGAATTTTAGCCTATTTTCTGCATTTATTACAGTGTCATTATTTAGTGTTCATAGCAGATATCAGTCATGGGTTAGCTTGTGGTCCTTCGGGGTTGTAAGAACCGTGTAGAATCTAGGGTACAGACCTAAGGTTTACAAAAGGCTCACAGTTATATTCAGATATTTCTTTACATATGGCTTTAGCTATGAGATTTTAGATTTCAGTTTATGATACAAAAGTGAGTCTTTTCAATACTTAGACAGTATGATTTAAAGGTAGAATACTAGTTCAACTTTTAGAACTAATTTTTATGAATCACTGAATTTATACAGCATGTGTTTCTATTCATAATTTGATTTATAGTTTTCAAATAATCCAACATATGTGAGTCGGCATGCATTTTTTTCTATAAATTATACTTATGAATTCACCCTCATATACTCAATACATTGCAAAGGTACTAATCCACATATACGTCTATGTGCTACATTATCTCATGATGTAGGTTCATGTGCTCAGTTCCAGTAGTGTGAGTGATTTTGGACATCTCCATCTCCTTCCCTACAGTTGGTAAGTCCTCATAGTTCAAGGAATTAGTCATTCAGTTTTTTTAGCTTTTAAGTGTAGATGATTTAGTATTTTCAGATAGTTTGAGTTAGCTGGGGGTTTTGTCCACATAACTGTCTAGTTATTAGTAGTAGAGGCTTGTCAGATTGCTAGATATATTTTTAGATTATTCAGTATTGATTGTTCAAACAGATCTTCTACATTCTAGTTTTTATATTATATCTATGTTTTCTCAATTATGAGATTCATATTTAGTAGAAGGCAGACAGGGTTAGCTTAAGGCTACTCGTAGTCTTAAGCACCGTGTGATGCCTAGGGACTAGGTTTTGGGGTGTTACAAACTTGGTATTAGAGCCTGAGGTTTATAAGAGTCCTATGTAGTTAGACAAGCCGCTTACGTAGAGTCTTGATCATGGGTGTGAAGCGCGCCATATTTATGAGCAAGAGGCTACGGGACGTTTTTAGGAAATTATCTCTTTCTTTCATGATCTATCGTGCTTACAGTATCTCTATCTTCTTTTAACTCATGATTTTACGTGATAGATAAATATACCTCCTCATCGAACTAATGCCTGCAGAAATGATAACCAACCACCCCAGCCTTCTGACCCTTTGAATGAGAATGTATTAATGCTAAATTTTGGGCTTCTTTTAAGGCATTGGCCCAGGCAGTGATTGCCAATGTTTAGGGCAACCATTAGGCCACAGTTCCACTTTGGCAGAATGGTATTTAGAAGCAGCCAGAATTAGAGACTTTATAAGAATGAATCCGCCAAAGTACTTTGGGTCGAAAGCAGGTGAGGACCCATAACTTTATTTAGATGAGGTTAAGAAGATCACCCAAATTATGCATATTCCTAAGGTAGAGAGTGTAGATTTGGCATCTTATAGATCAAAGAATTTATCATATGATTGGGTAGTTATGTAGAAGAATGGTAGAGGCGAGAATATCGCTCCTATGAGTTGGCAAGTATTTCAGGAAGTTTTTTTAGACAGATTCTTTTTGCGTGAGATGAAAGAAGCTAAGATATAGGAGTTTGTGAATTTGAGGCAAGGCTTAATAAAAGTGAAGGAGTACTTCCTTAAGTTCAACTAGTTGTCTAAGTATGCCCCTGATACGATGGCTGATCCAAGGGAAAGTATGAGTAAGTTTTTAACTGGAGTATCTAGTTTGGTAGTCAAGGAGTGTAGGACTTCCATACTTATTGGAGACGTGAATATTGCTATGTTAATGATTCATCCCTAGTAGATTGAGGCAAAAAAGTTGAAGGTAAGAGAGAGAATTAATAAGAAGGACAGAATCGGATAGTTTGCGTATGGTCAGACTAGGTTTGCAGGGGAAATCATTCGCAGTTTTAGAATTGTTCATCTATGCCAGTGCCATCTTCAGCTAGTGCTCCCACTCATAGAGCTAGGCAGAAGTAGTGGGGCAATTCCTCTATGTCCAGATTTGAGAATATTTTGAGTGGAAAGTCTAGTTATCCTTCATGTTCTAAGTATGGTAAGAATCATCCTGGTGAGTACTTGTTGGGACAGAAAGGTTGTTATGGTTATGGTAACTTGGTATATGGAATAAAAGAGTGTCCTCATACTAGGCAGTGAAATAGGGATGGTCATCCCCAGATACAGGCTACTAGTGCACCAGCCCCTCTAGGTCGCCTAGTCCTTCCTCAGGGCACATAATCTAGTACCGGTGGCGGTCAGTGACAGAATTGGTTTTGTGCTTTACAATCCCATCAAGAGTAGGAGGATTCACCAGATGTTGTTACTGGTATGCTTCGTGTCTTTTATCTTGATGTTTATATGTTGTTAGACCCTCGATCGAGTTTCTCTTATGTGACCTCATTAGTTGCAGTAAATTTTGAAATAGGTCCTGAAAAGATCCTTGAGCCCTTTTTGGTTTCTACCCTAGTGGGTGAGTCAGTTTTCTTCAAACAAATCTATAGAAAGTGTCCTGTCAATGTCCTTCATAAAATCATGTTAGCAGACCTCATAGAGTTAGATATGGTTAACTTTGACCTTATTATTGGTATGGACTGGCTCCATTCCTGCTATGCCTCTATAGATTGTCACACCCGAGTGGTGAAGTTTTAGTTTCCAGATGAGCCAACCTTTGAGTGGGAAGGTACTTTAGTGTCTCCCAAAAGTTATTTCATATCCTACCTTAAAGCCAGAATATTGATCTCAAAAGGGTATATCTATCATCTCGTTCGAGTCAAAGACACTAAGTCTGAGATTACAACAATTCAGTCTGTCAGAGTAGTCAGTGAGTTTCCTAACATTTTTCCTAAATATTTGCCAGGGGTACCTCGTGATAGGGAAAGAGAATTCATTATTGACCTTCTTCCAGATACTCAACCTATCTCTATTCCTCCATATCGTATGGCTCAGTCGAGCTTAAAGATTTAAAAGAGTAGCTTAGGGATATCTTAGAAAAAGGTTTTATAAGGCCCAATATTTCTCCATGGGGCACTCCCATTCTATTTGTGTGGAAGAAAGATTGTTCGTTACAAATATGCATTGACTATCATCAGCTGAATAAAGTCACAGTGAAAAACAAATATCCTCTTCCTCAGGTTGATGACTTATTCAACCAACTCTAACGTGCAAGTTGCTTCTCAAAGATAGACCTTAGATCCGGATATCATCAGCTGAGAGTAAGGGAATATGATATTCCAAATACATCTTTTAGAACCCGTTATGGTCATTTTGAGTTTCTAGGCATGTCCTTTAGACTAACAAATGCCCTAGCTGCTTTTATGGACTTGATGAACCGCGTGCTCAAACAGTATCTAGACATATTCATCATAGTCTTTATTGATGATATTCTAGTCTATTCTCGTAGTGGAGATGATCATGTAAACCATCTTAGAATTATGTTGCAAACTCTTAGAGATCATCAGTTTTTCACCAAATTTAGTAAATGTAAATTTTGGCTAAGGTCCGTAACTTTTCTCGGTCATATTATTTATAGTGATGGTATTGGAGTTGAACCTCAAATGATAGAAGCAGTTAAAAACTGGCCTAGACCTATTTCTCCATCAGACATTAGAAGTTTCTTGATTTTAGCTAGCTATTATAGATGGTTTATTGAGGTTTTTTCAACCATTGCATCTCTTATGACCAAATTGACCCAGAAGAAAGTTAAGTTCCAGTGGTCAGATTTTTGTGAAAAGAGTTTTTAGGAATTGAAGACTCGACTCGCATCAGCCCTAGTCATAACATTACCTGATAGTATAGATGGTCAGGTAAAAAGGACCATTTAGAGTCTGTATAATATATTGAGGGCATATGTTATTGATTTCAAAGGCAGTTGGGATGACCATTTTCTATTGATTGATTTTACCTATAATTATTACCATGCTAGTATTCAGATGGCCCCATTTGAGGATCTCTATGGGTGGAGATATAGATCACCAGTCAGTTAGTTCGAAGTGGGTGAGGCTACTTTGATTAGGCCAGACAAAATTCTTGAAGCCATAGAGAAAGTTCAATTAATTCGAGAGAGGTTGAAAGCATCCTAGAGTCGTCATAAATATTATCCACATGTAAGAAGGAGAGATCTTGAGTTTAAAGTAGATGATCTTATATATCTGAAAGTTTCACCCATGAAGGGGTAAAGGGATTTGGCAAAAAGGGGAAACTTAGTCTCGATATGTGGGTCCCTACCGAATTTTGAGTTGTGTTTGAAAGGTGGCATATGAGCTTGAGCTACCCGCAGACTTGTCCTCAGTTCATCCAGTGTTCCATGTATCCTTATTAAAGAAATGCACGGACGATTCAGTTATGGTAGTCCCTCTAGAAAGCCTAAATATTCATAATAGCCTCTCATACAAAAAATTTCAAGTAGAGATTCTTGATTGTTAGATCCGTAGACTAAGGAACAAAGAAGTTTCCTTGGTCAAAGTTCTGTGGTGAAATCAGTCCATTAAGGGCGCTACTGGGGAAGCAGAAACAGACATGAGTACCAAGTATTCTCATCTTTTCTCCACGAACTCAGATTCAGCCGAGGTAGCAGTCTTCATTAATTTAGTTATTTTCCAGTCTCAGATTTAGCTATATAGCTATTTTGATGTAGATTCATGCACTCACAGATTAGCTTAGTCACTCAGTATATTTTATATTCAGACATAAAACTTGTTATAATTGTGCATGTCAGTATATAGCCTCAGTTTCCTCAGTATCTTCAATTTAACTAGCCACATTTGAGGACGAATGTTCCCAAGGGGGAGATATTGTAATACCCCACACTTTTTCCTACCTAATTTAGCTTCTAGAATGTTAAGGGTTAGCTTCTAAAATGAATAACCTTCGATACAGAAATCTTCCAGCTCTAGGCCTCCAGTGTGTAGAAAATTGAATTAGCTTTCCAACAATACCAATTTTGCCTAAATCTGACACTTGATTGAGAAGTTATGGAATTTTTAGTAAAGTGGTGAGGCATTTAGACAATCACCACGTCGCGGTGGATACCAAAATGAAAATTATCCGATTTAGTGGGCCGCAGTAATAAGTCTGCATCGCGTTGAAGCCTGATTTTCCAATTGACAATTTCCAGTGGCTCACCGCGATGGTGGCACATCACAGTGATGGCCTAAATAGTGTTCCAATGGCTTACCGTGATATCCCCACGTCGTGATGAATTTCTAGCTCCCAGTCATCTCTTTTCCAGTGAGCCACCACGATAGTGGCGCGTCACGGTGGCATGCCAAATCGAGAAATTCCTTCTTTTTCCAGATTTTCAAAAATTATTTTGAAAGGGAAATTTAGTCAATCCTCAATCCCCCAATTCATCCAAAACAAGGAATTAAGCTTATTCTTAAGCACTTTATGCATATTTTCATCAATTCTCTCTAAAAGAAAATCCTAAAGCTCAAAACTTACTCTCCAAGAAATTAAATTTTCTCTATTGTTTCTCCAAGAAGACCAAAAATTGAGGATTCTCAAATCAAGATACTCAAGAGTTCATTTTCAAGAGCACAAATAAAGATTCAAGTTCAAGCTTCCTTAGAAACTTCATCAATTAAGGCATGTGGGGTTTATGAACAAGAATCCTCTTTCATCCTAGTGCCAAAAATTTATTTTAAAGCTAAATTTTATATGATTTTAATGATATTCAAATTAGGATTCATACCCACTGTTGCTATTGGCAAGATTATGAGTTTTTGAGATATTTTGATGTTGAATTGCTTGTCTATTTCCATATTTTCATACGTGATGCAGTAAATTCTATATTTTGAGTTGAATTATCAATATTTTCATTATCAAGTATAAAAATTATGATGTTTTAACAAGAATTTGATGCATTGGTCATTAATCCCTAATTGGATATTGCTATCTCAAGTTTGATTGTCCTATAAGCACCCTATGACTAGATTATTTTTAGATTTTTGAGAAAGATTTGATCTTTTGATCTCAATTTAGATATGAAATCCACTTTTCAGTTTTAGTTTAACTTAGCAAATATATAGTTGGTTTTTTGAAATAAACCATTATACTAGATTTTAAAGTGGATTTCCAACAGAATGAGCATACATATTAAAAGGAGTAGTATTTAACATCGAGCGGGAAGTGTGGGTTTAGCACATCCTACTTCGACAAAACTATGAGCCAATGTAGGTTCAGATTATTCCCATTTCTATATGGATGACAGATACAGATGTGATCACTTAGATTAGGTTATACTCCCTGACAAGAGTATAACACCTCTCCCCAACGTGAGGTTTTCCCATAAAAGAACTAGATGTTGGATTCCATGATAGCTCACATAGTTTATGTCAGTTAAGAGAACCTCTCTATAGAAAAGAGTAATCCTAACAGTAAAGATTTTCAATAGAGTTTTATTCAAAAAAATTTCCTAAAGCTTTCAGACTACAGATTTCAGAATAGAAAAGAATAACAGAAAATATTTTAGAAACTAAGTGTAAAGGCTAACATTTATATTCAGATATTGCTTTACATATGGATTTAGCTATGAGATGTTAGATTTCAATTTATAGATACAGAAGTGAGTCCTTTTTACACTTAGACAACATGATTTAAACCAATTTAACTTTTAGAACTAAATTTATATAGCATGTGTTTCTATTAATGATTTGATTTATTTTTTTTAGATAATCTAGCGTATGTAAGTCATTTATATTTAGCATGCATTATTTTCTATAAATTATGATAATGTTGATACTCTGTTTTACTTATGCATTCACCCCATATACTCAGTAAATTCCAAAAGTACTAATCCACATATATATCTATGTGCTACATTGTCTCATAATGTAGGTTTAGATTCTCAGTTCCAGCAGCGTGAGTGATTTTATGCATCTCCATCTATATCCCTAGAGTTGGTGAGTCCTCATGGTTTGGGGGCTTAGTCATTCCATTTCTTTTCAGATTTTTGGCATAAATGATTTGGTATTTTCAAATAGTTTGAGTCAGTTGGGGGTTTTTCCCAGTGACTCTCTAGTTAATAGTAGTAGAGGCTTGTCAGACTGTTAGATATGTTTTCAGATTATTCTATATTGATTGTTCAGACAGAAATTTTGTATTCTAGTTTTGATATTATTTCTATATTTCCTCTATTATGAGATTCTAACTTAGTAGAAGGCAGACAGGGTTAGCTTAAGGCTACTCATAGTCTTGATCACCGTGTGATGCCTCTGGACCAGGTTTTGGGGCGTTACAATAGTGAAGCTTAGAAATCTAGAGGTAGGTCATGGTTTTTCTCCCTTGAGCAAGGAGTTTCCACGTAAAACTCTTGTGTCTGCTATTTACTTTCTCCACGCATTTTATTGCTTAAGTTTTCTCCTAGTTTTTGTTGTGTCAATTCATTTGGGAACAAGTCCCAGAGTGGAGGAGCAACTCACTACAATTCCTCATTTTGTATCAAAGTAAGGTCTTCCTAAAATGGCTAACACCTTGGAAGGATCCTTAGAAATAGTAGCTCCTCCAAATTTAGAAGAAGGCCAGTCAACCACTAGACCACCAAGATTTAATGGTGAATACTATGGGTGATAAAAGATAAGAATGCATGACTTCATCATGGATGAAGATTCAAAGCTATGGAATGTCATTGAGGATGACCTTTTTATCCCACAAAGGCAGTAAAGATTAGTGATGTGACATCACAAGTTCCCAACACCAACAAGGATTTTGATTATGAAAATAGAAAGAAGATAAAAAAAGAACTACAGGTCTAAGAAAATACTTGTGTGGTGTATTAGTCCTAATGAGTACAGCAGGATCTCTGTCTATCAAACCTGCTAAGGAGATCTGAGATTGTCTTTGTAAAACCCATGAAGGAACTACTCAGTTTAAGTAGTCCAAGGTGGATATGCTGGCAAATCAATATGAGATTTTAACTATTAAAGGGAGGGAGTCCATTCAAGAGATGCACACAAGGTTCACTGTATTAATCAATGAGTTGCATTATCCGAGTAAAGATATTCCAACCCACAAGCAGGTTAGGAGAGTATTAATCATTCTTCCTAAAAGTTGGGAGAGCTAGGTGAATGCGATCACTGAAGATAAGGATCTAAATAAAATGTCTATGGATGAGCTTATTGGCAATCTCAAAACATATTAGAAGTTAAAAAACTTGGGAAGTTAAAGGATGAGCCTAAGATTAAAAAGAACCTGGTTCTTAAGGCTACTAAAAAAAATCTCAAGTGATGAAGATGAGAAAACTGCTTACATTGCTAAGAAGGTTATCAAGGCCTTAAAGAAGTCAAGGGTCATCCCTAGAGAAGGAGAATCTGGCATACTTATCACAAATGGGAAGGTAAATGATACATGGCACAAATATGAAAAGACTGGTCACTACATCAGAGATTTCCTATGCACATGATAGATTACAAACAATATGCCAAGCATAGCAATAAGAAATAAAGACTCAGGAAATAGGTTTAAAGAGAGTATAGCAGAAAAGCTAAAGCTGATAAAGTTGCAATGAAAGTCATACCTGCTCTGGGTAATTCTCTTTTGATGTTGATAAGTCTGAGGAGCATGAAGATGTCTCCATAAAAGTGATAGAGGATGATGTTCAAGTATATGACTCTCTATTTGCCTTGATTGCAAACTCAAATGAGGATGAACATGATAAGGTAACACTATTGGACATCAAAGAAAACCTCAAAAATTATTCTCTTAATGAGATAAAGTCTCTTGCTGTTGTACTAATTGATACTGTAAATGATCTCACTAGAAACAAGGAATACTTTAAGCTAAACTTGGAAAAATGTAAATAAAACATGGTTGAATTAAAAATGCTAGTAACTATAACTTCAAACAACTAGTCAATCATTGCCTGTTGAAAAAGAGTCCCTGAGTGAAAAGCTGAATGAAGTATCTAGAGTTAATTCAAAAGAGGAGAATAAAAAGTCCCAAATTCAACTTGATCTACAATAGAAACTAACTAAGGCTAATGAAAAATATGATTGTCTCACTTGAGAGGAGTCGTGAACTGGACAGGGACCATATTAAAGTGAAGGTTGATCTTGATAAAGCCTCAAAATAGACCACTTCATAATAGGCATTGACAAGTCTTGTTAGTCAAAGGTCAACCAGTAAAAAAAGGTTTAGGTTCCATGGTGTGTAACCTGGCTACAATCCTTTTATAAAATACGTCTCAGTCAAGGATAATTTGTTATGCTTTCATTATGGAAAAAATGGACACACAAAGGAGTCATGTCCTGCTAGAGCTGCTGCTAAATGGGATGAAAGGGATGTTCTTTCAAAAGAGAAGAAGTGTAAACTTACATGGATAGATAAGAAAGAGCCTAATATTTCCACTATCACCCTACTGGGAGCTCAAGCTAAATTGGTTCCCAAAACTGATCACTAATTATTATTATAGGGCAAAGCTAGAAGAAGGATCCACCACTGGATCATGGATAGTGGCTTCTCAAAGAATATGACTAGAAGAATTGCAAACTTACTCTCGCTTAAAAGCCATGAAGGAGACAGTGTCTCCTTTGGTGATGGTAACAAAGGATATATAATTGGAATTGGGAAAATTAGGAACAGTTTGAGTGAGGCAATTGATGATGTCCATTTTGTAAATGGACTCAAGTTCAAACTTTTGAGTGTTGGCCAAATCTATGATAAAGGAAATAAAATTAGATTTAGATCAGACAAATCCCAGTCATCAAATTCAAAGATGGTAAAGAAATTTTAACAACATGGAAAAACAACGATATATATTTTGTTGATTTAGGTTCCTATGAGTCCAAAAACAAGACATGCCTAAGTGTGCAAGAAGATACTACTGATATATGGCACAGAAGGATAGGTTATGTTAGTTATAAATTATTGAACAAATTGACGAAGAAAGACCTGGTTCGAGGTTTTCCAAATGTAAAGTTTTCCAGCACCAAGGTATGTGATTCATATGCTAATGGAAAGAAGACAAAGTCTTTCTTCAATCCAAAAAGGGAAGTAAGTACATCCAGGCCTTAGCAAATTCTTTACATAGATCTGTGTGGACCTGTAAAGTTTGCCAGCAGAGATGGAAAGAAATACATTTTGGTTATTGTTGATGATTACTCCAAATTCACCTGGACTTTCTTTCTAAAATCAAAAGATGAAACATTTTTTAATACCCTAAACTTAGAATAATTTATCTCTTAGCGTTTGCACATAAGACTTATAGCCTGGAAATTTAACTAAGTGTTGGGGGACTTAGTCACATTTTGACTCCCTTTAACTTTGAGGATTTTTAAAGAGGCTTTCCCGACCCCGAGAAGTAAGTTTCTAAGTTGATTCATGTTCAAGGGTGTAAGTAGCATGTCTTGGGTAAGTTTCATATTTTCAAATTAGGACTGGACCTCATTTGATTTTCCAAAATAGTAGCCCACCGCAATTCCACTATATCGGGGTTGCTATAGCAAAGGCTACCTTGGCGCGTCGCAGTGGAGAACAAATCAACAATTGCTATATTTTGGTGACTCACTATGATTGCACTGCGTTATGGTGAGTATAGCAATGAGGGGATCACCGCGTCATGGTATAGCCTTAAACGGCATTCCATTCGCGAATTTTAAATTCTAGGGGCAGTCTAGTCTTTTTCCACACCTCCAATTCATAAAAATAGAAGATTTAGCCCTATACTAAACATATTACACTCATTCCTCACCAAATTTCTCTCCAATAAAACCCTATAGCTTCAACTTTAACATCAAGAAATCCAAAGTTTCACCATTCTTTTTTCAAGATAACCAAGAATTCGAGTTTCCTGGTTCAAGAACTTCAAGGAAAAGCTTTAAAAATATCATTAGGAATTCAAAGTTCAAGCGTCTACATTTAATTAATCAAATAAGGTATGTGGGGTTATGAACAAGGATACTTCTTTTATCCTTGTCTCTAAAACTAGCTTTTAAAGATGAATTTACATGAATTGCAATTAGGGCTCATACCCAAAGTATCTTATTTTGAGTTATAAATTTATGAAGTGATTGAAGTATGAAATTTCATATTTTTCTATTTAAAGAATTATATTTTATGATTTGAATACCATGATTATGACTTAAGACATTAATTACAGATTTCCAGTTGAGTTTAAGCATTATATTGTGATTTTGATTTCATTATCTTGATATTGTTGAAGTATTTCAAAAAGTATATTGAGCATGGTGTTTTGATATGAATTTACATAAGTTTAAAGCATGGGCTTTACACCCTAAGGTTGAGTATTGATATTTCAAGAAGATTATGCTTTTAAGCACCCTATGATTATTTTATACTCAGATTTTAAGCAAGATTTGATCTTTTGATCCCCAGCTAAGATATGGAATCAACTTTACAATTTTTATTACAGTTTTGATTATAGTTAAAGTAAACGCATGCATGACTAGTTTTCTTTGTAAACCCTTATACTAGTTTTAAAGTGGATTTCCTACAAAATGAGCATACAGATTAAAGAGAGTAGTATTTAACATTGAGTTGGGTATGTGCCCTAATTCACATGCCCCAAAACTACAAGCCAACGTAGGTACAAATTTAGATTGTTTTCATTTATATGGATGCAGATGTAGATTGTGATAACTCAGCTCAAGTTATACTCCTTGGCAAGAGTATGACACCTCTCCCCAACGTGAGATTTTCCCCTTAGAGGAACTAGACGTTAGACACTATGACAGCTCACATAGTGTATGGAGGTTAGAAGAACCTCCCAAATGGAAAAAACTAACAGAAAATCTTTTTATAAGAAACTCTCTAAGTCCTAAATCAAAATAACAAAACAGCTTTTAGAAACTAAGTGTAAAGGTTCACAAATTTACTCAGATGTCGTCTTACATGAGACATCAGTTATCAGATTTTAGCTTTCAGTCTCATAGGATAAAGGTAAGTTTTTTTCCACTTAGCCTGCATGATTTAAAAATAGAACAAGAGTACAACTTTTTAGAACTAAGTGTGGTGGCTCATGAGAATTACTTTTATGCCTTACTATTCATGATTTACGATTTGACAGTTTTGATTAATCAAGCCAAGATGAGTCACTTACCCTTAGCATGTATGTTCTTTTTTTGAAAATTTTCTTCAATATTGCAGTATTGTTTAACTTATGCATTCACCCACATATGCTCCGTACATTCCAAAAGTACTGATCCACATATATGTCTATGTGTTACATTGTTTAATAATGTAGGTCCAGGTGCTCCATGCTAGCAGCATGACTTATCGTGGGCAACTTTATCTACATCTCGATAGTTGCTGAGCCCTCATAGTTTGAGGACCCAGTTATTCAGACTTTCAGCTTTATAGAGTAGTTCTTTTAGTTGTTTTCAGTCAGTTCAAGCCAGCTGGGGGTCTATCCCAGCGACTCTCTAGTTAGTAGTGATAGAGGCTTATTTGACTATTAGATATATTTTAGACTTACAGTATTGGTTGTTTAAATTTCCTAGTTAAATACTTTCAGACACTATGTCTATTTAAACTTAGTCCAGTTCAGACAGTATTTCAGTATTTAAGTATTTCGCATAATTATATTTCCTTTACTATAAGTTTTAGAATAATTAACAGGCTTATAGGGTTAGCTTTGGACTACTTGTAGTTAGGAACACCGTGTGACGTCTTGGGACCCATTTTTGGGGTGTTACATCTTTCATGTGCTTGAAGCATTTGTCAAACAAGTGCAAGTGAAATATGATAAGAAAATGGTAGCAATTAGGTATGGTCATGGTACGGAATATAATAATGCTACATTCAATTAATTCTGCAATGAACTAGGAATCAGTCATAATTTTTCAACTCCTAGAACACCCCAGCCAAATAGTATTGTGGAAAGAAAAAATAAAACTCTTGTGGATGATGGAAGAACCATGTTAATAGATGCTAGGATTGCTCATAATTTTTGGGCTGAAGAAATCAACATAGCCTGCTATGTGACTAACAGGTGTCTTGCGAGATCTATTCTGAACAAAAACCTCTATTAACTTCTAACCAAAAGAAAGCTTAAGATGAACTACTTTAAGCGTTTTGGTTGTAAGAGTTTAGTACTAAATAATAGCAAGGAGGATCTTTAATAATTTGATCAAAGAAGTGATGAGGGAATACTTGTTGGTTACTCATTAACCAATAAAGCTTATAGAATAAAAAAAAAAGGACATAATTTATGAAAGAAAGTATTCATGTTATATTTGATGAAGCTGGGAATATCAGCAAGGACAGCTCTCCTAATGATGAGGATGATGAGTCAGGAAATCTCGTAAAGGTTTCAAAAAAGCTATATAAGAGATGATGATGTTGTATTTCAGAGTCCAAAATCATGTACTGAAGATAAAAATATAGAAGATCAGCAAAATGGTGACACATCACAAGTTGTTCCTTCATATTTTGATCCTCTATCAAGTGAAAGAAATGATCATTCTCTCAAAGGCAACACCTCAGTGGGAACTGTTCCCAGTTCTAGTCAACCCACTCCTCTCAGATCTAGTTAAAAGCACTCACATCCTCTTAACAATCTATTGTCTTCTTTAAGCTCAGGCATGCAAATAAGGAATAGAGCCAAGAACCTTTGTGCTTTCTTTGCATTCTTGTCATAAATTGAACTTAAGAATGTAAAGGAAGAATTAATGGATGTAGATTAGATTAATATTATGTAATAAGAACTCCATCAGTTTGAGAGAAGAAAGGTCTGGCACCTGTTCCCAAGGTCATCAGATAGAACTATCAAAAGGACCAGATGGGTTTGCAGAAATAAAGTAGGTGAACATGGGAATACTATTAGGAACAAGGCTAGTCCTGTTGGAAAGGGTTATAACCAAGAGAAAGGCATAGATTATGATGAAACATTTGTTCTAGATGGATATAAAGAGTGACCTTTTTAATGGTTTACTCAATAAAGAAGTGTTTGGCAAGCAACCTCCAAGTTTTGAAAATATTGATTTTCCTAATCATGTGTTCAAACTGTAGAAAGCCTTGTATGGATTGAAACAAGCTCCCAGAGCTTGGTATAAAAAGTTTTCCAAATTCTTGCTTGATAATATGCTTAAAAGAGGAAAGATTGACAACACACTGTTTCTCAAAGCTAGAGGAAGAAATCTTCTCATTGTTCAAGTATATATGGATGATATCATCTTTTTCTCCTCTATCTGTTGAGCATGGACCATCAGCCTAGACAAGTCTATCTCAGTAATAAGCATTGTGGTCCTACACTCCTTTACCACACTATCAGATGCCAGACATAAACTTAGTCATCTAGGACCTACTGTCAGCTACCACATGTGGAGCATATCTAGCTAACTAAGTGAACTTATGAGAATACTCACCCACACTCATGCTACCTTGCCTTAAATTAATGAACTCTAACACTTTGGCCTCTCTCAATTCCAATGGAAAGAATCTATCCAAGAAAGTCGTGGTAAACTCTTCTTATTCTATAGGCCCTGCATCAACACCTCTATCAACTTTCTACTTCTTTAACCAAGTATGGGCTACATCCTACAATTGATACGCAGCCAACTCGGCACTCTAACTAGACGTGACCCCTATAGTATTCATGACATTCTGAACCATATCTAAGAATTTTTGTGGATCCTCTTCAGACTTCGATCCTATGAAAGAAGGAGGATTCATCCGGGTGAAATACCAAATTTTAGTTGCAGCAGTATTGGCAATTGGGTTGGCCAGAACAGTAGCTGGCCGTTGATTCTGTGCTGCTGCGGAGTTCGCTAGAGTAGTAAATGCAGCCCTGAATTATGCGTGAGAGACATGCTCGTCTAGAGGATCTGCCTGGATGGGATGAGGGGCTAGCTAAGTTCCTGTTCTCTTTCTATTCTTCGTACGAGGCATGTTCTATAAATAGAAGGAAGAAGTGGATTAGAATGAGAGTTTAACTTGAGATCATGCTCACTCGCACGACATGAATACTGAAAGAAGGAAAACTTTTACCTAAACACCTTGAAGCCTCTCGTCCATAAGTGTGGAGCACTACACACCCATGCATAATACTTTACTCGACACAGCTTTCAGACTTTGTAGGACACTTTAAAACCTTAGCCTCTGATACTAAGTTTATAATGACCCGAGACTACCCTCTAGTCGTTATACGGTGCTTACGATCCTAAGAGACTACAATCTAACCCATGAGTTGGTACCTGCTGTGAGCATTGAATAATATAATCATGAATTTGCAGAAGGATAACTGAAGTTCCATAAGGTTTTAAATATCTGAATTCAAACTAAAATATAAATCTATTAAAAACGGTTGTCTGAATCTGGTAAAATACTGATGAACTAAATAATTAACTAATTTTAATGTCTGAATAGCCTCTAAGAATTACTGACTGAGAGATGATGGGACAAACCCCCAACTAACTCTACTGACTACTGAAATAAAGACATAAAATAAGATAGTCTATCCTTGGGTGATGAGGATTCACCACTACTACTGTACTACTGAGAATCTGAGGGACTAAGTGCGATCCATGAACTAAGCGTCAACACCTATGATATGAGACATCATAGCGTAAAAAAAAGGTATGAGATTATTACTTTGAATGTACTGGTATGCTAAATGAGGTGAGCTAACATGCAAGGTTTAATAAATAGGAGTAATGATCTATCTGAATATACATGTAGAGCATGGAATACTGAATAGAGAGCATGAAATCTATAGATACTGAACATGCATGAAAGTCTGTAAAATACTGAAAATACATGAAAATCTATAGACACTGAGGATGCAGGAGCAAGCATATGACATGAACTGGATAAAATCTGCAAACTAAAATACTGAAAATAACATAAATATGTGTGCTTTGGTTAAGCAATACTAAGACTGAAGAATTGAAATGGAACTATGACTGAGACTGTATCTGAGACTGTGGGAGGTATTATCTAACCAACATTCCCCAATCTGAGCTAATTGGGGTCCAACCTGTAACCCGAGTTAGAAGGATGTTAATACCACGCCACGAGTACTAACGCTGGCTGTGTGGATCCTCTAAATTGATATCATATCCAAAGGACTAAGGGTGTCAAGCCTAAACTAACGGGAGACCCCTACAAGATAGTCAAGCCTAATTTGATGGGTGACTACTCATATCCTACGCTGGCTACGTAGTTCTGGAGTTTAGGGACTGTTACTAACGACTCTGCCTATCTGACGGGGAAGTCTCCATCCCTATCCTTGCTCGGTGCTAAATCCTACTCCCAACAGAATAGCACTGAAATGCTAGACTATTCTGAGTTTAACTGACTGTTCGGGTAATGCTCATGATATAATCTGAACTTACTCTAAAGATACTAAGACAACATTAAGTAAACAACTACGATTTCAGGTATTCAATACCCTCAAGACTCAAAATAATAGTAGTATCATGACACTAAAACATTGAAGGACATAGCATGAAGACTCTTATTAAATCAATTGCTCTTATAGGAATTTTATCAAACACTTATAGTTCATGGTTTAAAATAATCATAGAATTACTAAAGGACCAGCATAATTGACATGAAATTATCATGGAAAACACTAAGTCATGATTTAATTCAACAAATGATAACACTAAAACATGAGGAATCGAATAACAATAATAACTTCATTAAAACATGGTATTAAATCAAAGTTCATGGATATTAATGGATGAAATCATGATTTAAAATCAAATAACTTAAAAGATCATAACTTTAAAATTGAAAAGGTTACTTGAACTCCATGGATGAAAGGAATCCATGGATGAACATCTAACATACCTTAACGGATGAATTTCTTGAAGTTCTTGGGTGAATTCTTGAGATTGCTCTTGGTTTCTTGAGAGCTAGGGTTTGTAATTTGGAGAGAAAGCTCTTGAATTTTGGCATAAATTAATAAAGAATAAACTTTTAAAATGTTTTTATGGCTTAAGTATTCCATCTGGATAGATTAAAATAATGGGATAAGACTGTTCTAACCCTGGTGAAATATTAGATTTTCGTGAAAATTTTTCACTTTGGGTCTGTGGTACGACGCGGCGTTGTCGCGCCATGTCACTGGAAACTGACTACTGGGAAACTGGTCCATGGCGCGATGCGGGGAAATTGTGGTCCTTCACGGATTGGGACCTGGAAGTTCTCTGCAACGCAGTGGCATCGTGCTGCAACACTGGAAAATGACAAATGCTAAATTAGCCTATGGCGCGATGCGCCAACATCATGATACCTTACTGGATATTGAAAATTACTATTTTGACTCTATCTGTGATGCGCTGATGGGTAAAATGATGATATTTAAAGACTAAAACTTAAAATCACCATAACTTCTTACCCGTTTATCAGATTTTGGTGAATTTTATTTCGTTGGAAAGCTAATTCAATTTTGTACGCAATGGAAGTCTCTAAACTGAAAAATAATGAGTGTTTCAAAAATTTCATATATGAATACTCATGCACTAAGACTTAGATCATGCTAGGAAAATATGGGGTGTTACACCACTGGTGGAACTGGATGAGGCACCCTGCTAATTCGGGTGACCGAACTGAGCTAGGGGATAGGTATGCTGACTCTATGAACCCACTGAGGACATTGTCTAACTCTGTGTCCTGGCTTACCATATCCAAAACACACATCACTGCCAACTCTACAGATACCCTTGTGGTTTCTGCCATACTGCTGGCAAAGTGGATTTGTTCGGCCACTTTTTAGCCTAGATATTCTGGCACTCTTATTCTTTCTCCCTACTTTTCTATGCCTCTCCGTCCCTCTCTGTGGAGCATGAACTATAAGCCTTGATAGGATAATGGCCAGCTGATTGTTCTGAGCAGCTACTGAATAATCTAAAGCGATGAAAACATCTCTACATTTAGAGTGGGAGACATGCTCATTCAGGGGATCTGCCTGAAAGGGCGGAGAGGCTGATTGATTTTCATTACTTCTCTTATTAGCTTCTCTGGAAGGCATGTTATGGAAGCATAAGGAAGAGAAGAATTAGACTGAGAGTTTAAATTGAGCTTGTGCTCACTCGCACGACATGAATACTGAAAGAAGGAAAACTTTTCCTAAAACATCTCGTAGCCTCCTGTCCATAAGTGTGGTGCGAAACACATCTATGAACAAAACTGTACTAGATGCGACTTTCAAACTTCCTAGGAATATGTTGAACCTTAGGCTAAGATACCAACTTTGTAACGCCCTGAGCTTGTACCCCAGATGCTACACGGTGCTCACAATCCCAAAGGACCACAAGCTAACCCATAACTGATACCTGCTGCAATAACTGTGTAATAAATACTATAATGATTGTGAAAATAGGTAGAAACATATGTCATAGGGACCAAATCTACAAATAATTCTGAATGTGGTATCAAAATACCAAAATTGAATATAAGTACTGAAAAAATTGAACAACAGTCTGAAAATACTCTAGTCTGAAAAGCCTCTAAACTGTCTGAACTATGGAGTTGATGGGATAAGTCCCCAACTAACTCCGACTACTAAAAATAATACTAAAAATAACAAGCACGTCCTCGAACTATGAGGACTTACCACTACTATAAAATCTAAAGATCTAAATTGCTAAGGGTGCACTGGAGCCCGTGCGTCTAAACCTATGCTATAAGACATCATAGCGCAAAAAGCATGTGTGAGTACTTTGAATGTACTGGTATGCTTAGTGAGGAAGGCTGAAATGCATGGGTTCATATGCATGAACAATACTAACTAAATAATATGAGTATGACTGAATAAGAGTACATGTATAAATAAATAAATAGACAATAACTGAGATCATGATAATACTGAGTACTGAGTATGAATACTAATAACGGATATCTGAGTTTACTGATATTATATTACTAATTATTTGAATGACTGTATCTGACAATCCTAAATTCAGTGGAACTATACTGAGTTCCGTACTGAGCTGAGTAACTATGTCTGATAGTCCTAAATTCTGTAGAACTGAACTGAGTTCTATTCTGAGACTGAGACTGGAACTAAGACTGTGGGACGTAATCATCTAACCTACATGCCCTTCTTTAAACTAATTGGGTTCCAACCTGTAACCCCAGTTGGAAGGGTATCAATACTGTGCCATATGTAAGGACAAGCAGTGAGTTAACCCTCTCTGACAGAAAGCTCTTCCATCAACCTCGCTGGTAGGATAACTTGAATGAGGTATATCAACCCTTAATATATCTGGCAGGAAGATATCTTAACCTATATTGGCTACATAATTCTATAATGCAGGGATTGCTACTAAAGGTCAACCCTCTACTGGCAGGAATGCCCCCATCCCTGGGTTAACTCGGTGCTGAATCCTACTCCCAACTGAACAGACACTGAACTAATTTCTAGTCTGTACTAGGATGGACTGAGTTGTTACTGATATTGCTGTTTAACTAAACTTAACTAGCTTTCGTGGACTGACAGAATACTACTGAATTTTATTAACTGACTGAGCATAGAGTACTACTGAGGTCTAAATTGAGTACTGTGACTGAATTACGAACACTACTGAGATTTCCTGAGTTTCTGTAACTGACTGAGAGTACTATTGTTTGTGATATGACTAACACTATTCTATGACTGACCATGGCTCTAGATAATCAGCTAAATTGTTGGGTACAAGTACCCCAGGACTCGATAACATAAAATAAGAGACATGGCATAAACTTGAAACATATAAACTAAGCAATTGATCATTCTTCATTCATTGGGGTATTTTAACAAACACTTGCCTGACATGAACTGGAATACATGTTTAAATGACATACTTTCGCTATTTAACTCACATGCTCAATTCATCAATCACTTGAAGGGCATAAAATACGCAAATATTACTAAATAAAATTTGAGCATACAATTTCAAATACCAAAGTCACAATTTGAAAGCCTTAACATGATTTCACATGATAACATATATAGATCAATTAACCCCACATAAAACTTACGATAAACATGGATTTGAAACCAAATTAGTCATTTTAAATAATGAATATTATCAAACCCAACATGGAAATCATGAAATCAATTATGCTTGAAGTTTAAAAATATTTATTGGACTCCAAGGGTGGAAAGGACCCTTGGATGAACACTTCACATACCTTAGTTAAGGGATTTCTAAAAATTGATGGTGGAAATCTTGAGTTCTTGGTTCAAAATTAAATCTTCTAGAGTTTTGTTCTTGAGCAATTTTAAGAAAATATGAGTTTAATTGCTCTCTAAGGTGATAAATTTTGTGTTTGGGGGATGAAAGTTGAGGGTAAAATACCCAAATACCCACAAGGATGCAGTCTTTAGTGACTGAAAACTGCACCATCGACGCGCAGACCGACGTACCGCATCATTAGCATCGATGTGATAGCTGATGAGTCCCGTTGAGTCCATATCGACTCACTGGAAATTGATGTTAGGAGCTACGAAAAAAATTTATCAACACGATAGTCGATGCGGCACGCCAAGATTGCGTTGATCCACTATTTTAAGATTCCAAAGGAGCTTCAAAAGAAGTTCAAAAAACTCATAACTTGTTTGAAAACACCTACGGATATTTTTTATTATGAATCAACCTAAATATCCACCTATAATGGACATAAAGTCGATGAAATAAGATTGCCAACTTTCAAAGGCTAGAATGACACTAAGTTTGAATACTTAGCTAGAATATTCTTAGTCTGGGACCTCTTAACAAGCTTAAAGGACTGAATTAAGCTTAGGATTTTGTGGGGTCTTCCACATATGTTGTTGAGTCCTGCTGTTTATGTTGTGTGTTTTGTGAATGCTTTAAGATACTGAATACTTGCATGGGTTCGTCATCATTAAAAAGGGTAAAATTATTAAGTCCTTAGTTTTGATGATTGACAAATTGTATGTTGGGACCTATTTCCTAGAGATTGTTTAATGACAAAGTTTTTGTTACTTAGGAAACAAGTTGGGCTCGTTTGTCACTATCACAGTCAACTTTCACAGCTAGCGCAAAGTACAAAAGTTTGTGAAAAAGTTGTTGCCACCTTTTTGTCACAACGAATGATATCCATCTTAGATTTTCTTGTGTCATACATAAATATTGATCATCTTTTTCAACAAGAAAACTAAGCTTCCACATACTTACAATAAATATTTCTCTTGAATATCTTGAATCAAAGAATCCTTTTGCAATAAGAAGCTGATAGCTCATCAAGTTGTATTTTATTTTCTTATTGCATTTGAGTCTTTTTAAGGTGCTCTTAAATGTAACCTACTTTTGCTTATATGATTGGTAGTAGGTGTAGTTTTGTAAACCTGATTTCCTTGTAATCATCTAGAGCTAGGTGATTCTCAAGCTAGAATTAGCTTAGTTGTCCAGTCAGAGTTGGATGGATTTTGAAGCAGTAGAGTTTCTGTTTGTGTCTTCTTGTAATAGATTTATTAGTAGGAAATTAAGGATTAGGAGTTTAATCTTTAGAGTTTGGAGTTGTATTAACCTTTGCTAGGATATAGTGAAGCTTAGAAATTCTGGAGGCAGGTCGTGATTTTTCTCCCTTGAGCAAGAAGTTTCCATGTAAAATGTCTTCTATTTACTTTCTCCACACATTTTATTGCTTAAGTTTTCTCCTAGTTCTTGTTGTGTGAGTTTATTTAGGAACATATCCCAGAGTTGAGGAATAACCCGCTGCAACTCTTCAGAGCCCTAGGTATTTTTTTTCCAATTTGTTGCCTAGACATACCTTAAATTTTGGTATTCTTTTTGGATAGGATAATGGCATATATAGGTGACTGTTGTACCGACGACTCATTCAATATCATTCATTGGCAAAAACTTTTCTTTCATATGTTTCTGTAAAAATTTGTTTTAAAAATAATATGTGTATGTACAATTAGGGGTGATGCTAAAGAGAGGCGAGAGGTTCAATTGAATTCTCTTCACTAAAAAAATCATCCTATGCAAATAGAGTAAAAATAATTCTTTTAGTTATATACAAGTAGGTAAGGGTGTATATGATGGGGTTGGTTTGAATTTTGTAAATACCAAGTCAAATCATTATCGTCGGGCTTTGAAATCTATAAACTAAATCTAACCAATAAAATTTATTTATTTTTAACTTCGAGTTTTTTAAGATTTTTCAATTTTCTCGAATTTTCAAATTTTTTTTTTTTTTCCGGTAAAGTCTTCATACAAACATATAATTAACTTGTGCTTCAAATATTTCTTTATCCTAGCAAGATAGAACTATCTTAGGTGTTTCTTAAAAAAATAACTTTAAATATTAAATAAAAATAAATTTAGATTGTATATTTATACAAAACTAAAGAATAGATATCCAACATTATTGTCATTCCAAATGTTTAATTAAATATTTTTATTAGCATTAGTGTTGATTTGAAATTTAATTGAGTTACTAATATCTACAACAACAATCACAGCATACCCAGTATATTTATACTAAATGGGTTCTGGGAAGGGTAAGTGTATGTAGTCCATACCACTACCTCAAAGGTGAGATAGAGAGGCTTTTTTCGATAAACCGCCAACTCAAGATAAAATAGTCTAGAAAAGAAATAGTAAAGGGACAAGAAAGAATAAGAAACACCACACCCAATGATAACTTAAACAAGACTTACCAAGTAATACAACAAATGATAAAACACTTCGAAATAATAGTAATATACCTGCTAGCACGGATAACAAAATAAAGTCCTCCTACCTACTATCAATGATGCACTCCTCCCTACTATCCTTCTACCCTAATCCGCCTCCTCCACACCTTTTTATCTAGGGTCATGTCCATACTAAGCTGAAGCTCCTCCATGTCATGTATAATCACCTCCCTCCAATATTTTTCCATCTACCTTTACCTCGCCTGAATCTATCCCTATTCAACTTCTCTTACCTCCATACTGGGGTATCTATGCCCCTCCTCATCACATGTTCAAACCATCCTGATTTCACTTCCCTCATCTTGGCTTCCACTGAAGCCACTCCCACCTTATCTCAAATAACCTCATTTCTAATCATATTTCCTAGTACATCCGCATATTCACCATAATATTCTCATCTCTTCAACCTTCATCTTTTGGATATGAGATTCCTCGACCTGCCACCACTCCGACCAATACAACATAGTCAATCTAACCTCCATTTTATGAAACTTGCCTTCGTCTTTAGGATTCACTTTCTTGTCACACAAGATTCCAAAAATGAGCCTACATTTCATCCATCCTACCCTAATCCAATGAGTGGCATCCTTATCAATCTCTCGATTCTCCTGAATTGTAAACCCCAGATACTTGAAACTATCTCTCTTCTGAATGACTTAAGTATCAAGCTTTACAACCACATTATCCTAATGTGACACCTCACTAAACTTACACTTTAAATATTTTATCTTGGAACTACTGAACCTATACTCTTTAGACTCTAGGGTTATCCTCTAGACCTCCAACTTAGTATTAACTCCACCAGGGATTTCATCAATCAAGACTGAGTTACTATATCTATGTGTTATAAAACTTATTGGACCATTCAAAATTATAATTTTAAACTTAAAATTGTGAGATTTCCGTTCATGAATGTCAATGAATTCATTGCATTCATTTCTCTCCAGTTAATTATGTAGATTAAAATACAAAGTAAAAAGACATGCATTGTTTAATGAGATGAAATGAAACACTTTTCTTAAATGAGATAGTAACTAATCTCATTTATTTCTTCACCAAAAACATTCATTTCCTATATAATTGTGTCTTCACTTGATGAATAAATAACATCCAAAGAAAGATATACCATTTTCCTATTCTTAGATTTCTCTCTTAATTGTTTTCTCATCATTGGTATTCTATTCCTTGTGAATTTCTGGGCAATAGTTTGTGCAACTTCAAAATTCCAGCCACGAGTGCACGTGTTTGGAAATAGCTGTCGAACCTTGGGAAGCGACCAGCAAGAAGAATTTGCAACGAAGTCAGGTCAAAATCGCTTTCAAGGTAGTGGCTTGCCACGACACAATGTTTGTGATAACTTTCTTACTATTATTAATTCCTATCCAATATCAATATTGTAGCCTTTTCCAATAATTTGAAAGCAATTTTCTTACATACAATATTGATAAATTGCTATTTCTTTGAACAAAACTTTTCCTAATTTGTCAAAGCTAGAGCCATTGGATGGAAATAATTTTAAGCGTTGGTTACAAAAACTTCTAATTTTTTTTGAACAATTAGAAGTTGATTATGTTTTGTTTAATGAACCTCCAACTGATGGTTCTAACATTACTACTGGATCTAACCCTGTTGTGGTTGATAACATTGCTAAAAAAAAATTAAAAAGGATAATAAAACAGTTAGAGGACATTTGTTGAACCATATGACTAATCATTTATTTGATTTATTTGTTACCTATAAATCTGCTAAAGAAATATGGGACAGTTTAGAAAATAAATATGGTACCGATGATATAGGAAAGAGAAAATATGTTATCGTACAATGGATTAAATTTTAAATGGTTGACAATAAGTCAATCATGGAACAATTCCATGAATATTAAAATTTAACTGCTGATGTTCTCAATAAGGGCATGAAGATGTGTGAGATTCTTCAGGCTAATGTTTTGCTTGAAAAATTTCCACCATCCTGGAGTGATTACAAAAATCAATTGAAACATAAGAAAAAAAATTTAACTCTCCAAGAACTTATCAGTTACATGAGAACAGAGGAAGCAAACCATCTTAAAGATAAAATAGAATCTCTTTCTCTTAATTTTTCTAAAGCTAACCTTGTTAAATCTTCTAGTACTATTAAAAAAGACAGGTATGAAGGCAAACAAAAGAATGTCCATAGTAAGGAACAAGTGAACAAGAAAAATAATTTCAACAAACCAGAGAGTCAAATTAAAAAATCAAAGGGGTCTTGTTTTGTCTGCGAAAAACTTGGCCACAGGGCTATTCAATGTTATCTAAGAAAAGGACAAAAGCTAAAATAGGAAGGACAAGATAATGTCCAATCTTATCTCATTGAGGGTGATGAAGTAATTGCTGCAGTAATCCTCGAGGCAAATCTGGTAGCTTACAAGACTGATTGGGTGTTGGACACAGGCACTTCAAGACATTTTTACGCTAACAAAAATTATTCCATGACTTTGAGGAATCCACCGATGATGAGTGCGTCTACATGGGTGACTCTACTACTGTTGGATTTATGGGTAAAGGAAAAATTTTACTTAAATTAACTTCTGGAAAAATATTATCCATGTTTTGTATGTTCCTTCGCTTCGTAGAAACTTAGTTTCTGGAGCACTTCTCAACAAAGTAGGCCTTAAACTTATTTTTTAAGCTGATAAAATAATTATTTCTTGTGGAAGAAACTTTGTTGGGAAGTAATACCTTAGTGGGGGCTTATTTGTACTGAACATTGATCATGAGATTATCAATAATGCAAATATTCCTAATTCTGCTTATATTGTTTAGTCTATTAATTTATGGCATAAGAGGCTATGTCATGTTAATATTGTTGTTATTAAAATACTTAGAAAAATGGTATTAATTCTTACAGTAAATATTGATGATATTTCTAAATGTACTGTGTGTGTAGAAGCAAATCATGCTAAGAAACCTTTTAAATATGTTACTAGTAGAAAGACTGAATTGCTTGAACTAGTACATTCAGACTTAGCAGATTTTAAGAACACTATTAGTAAAGGTGGAAAAAAGTATTACGTTACTTTTGTTGATGACCTTTCTAGATACACTAAGGTATATCTCCTTAATTCTAAAGATGAGGCTGAAAGCATATTTTTAAAATTCAAAGCAGAAGTAGCAAATCAATTAGACGGGAAAATCAAGAGATTTAGACCTGACAGGGGCGGTGAATATAATACAAAAACTCTAGAAGATTTTTATGAGAAAAATAGTATTATCCATGAGTTTAGTGCTCCTTATACTCCCCAACAAAATGGTATAGCTGAACGAAAGAATAGAACTCTTACGGAAATAATGAATTCTATATTTGTAAGCTCAGGTCTACCTGACTATATTTGGGGAGAATCTGTCTTGTCTACATGTTATATTCTTAATAGAGTCCCTCATAAAAAGTTAGACAAGACCTCATATGAGTTATGGAAAGGATTTGCTCCTAACTTGAAATTTCTAAAAATGTGGGGGTGTTTGGCTAAGATTGATCTATCTGATTTTAAACGAGTAAATGTAGGTTCTAAGACTTTTGATACTATCTTTATTGGTTATTCTCAAAATAGTGTTGCATATAAATTTATGTATTTAAATGATTATTCTATTTGTAATCTAGAGATGCAAAATTTTTTGAGCATGTTTTTCCTTTGAAAAATATGTGCCTAGTGATGTGCAAAATAATACTTCTGTATCTGTGTCTGTTAACGCCCATGTTATGCTTGCTTCTGATGTTAATGCTAATGAGCATGAAAATAAACTTAGAAGGAGTAAAAAACATAGAACTGAGACTAGATTTAGTCCTAATTTTATCAGCACCTTCTTAACTAAGGATTTTGATATCAATACTTTAAATGATAAATTAGTGTCTATCTACTTAATAGAAGAAGACCCTAAGACATATGATAAAGCAATGAGTTCAATAGATGCTATATTTTGGAAAGAGGCTATTAAAAGTGAATGAGACTCTATAGTTTCTAATCATACATGGGACTTGTATGATTTGCGTAAAGGTTATAAATCCATAAGTAGCAAGTGGATATTCAAGAAGAAATTGAGGCTTGATGGTACAATTGATAAATATAAGGCTAGACTTGTGATCAGGGGCTTTAACCAAAAGAAAGGTGTTGATTATTTTGATACTTATTCTCCTGTGACTAAAATAGCGATCATTAGAACTCTTATTGCTCTAGCTTCTATTCACAATTTAGTGGTACACCAAATGGATGTCAAAAAGGTATTTTTAAATGGTGATTTAGAAGAAGAGATCTATATGATTCAACCTGAGGATTTTGTGGTCCCAGGAAAAGAGGATAAAGTATGCAAATTAAGAAAGTCCTTATATGGACTTAATTAGGTACCTAAGCAGTGGTATGAAAAATTTGATTTCACATTAATAGATAATGGCTTTGTTGTTAATTCATCTGATACCTGTGTTTATTCTAAAATAATAGGATCAGACTATGTGATAATATATTTATATGTGGATGACATGTTAATCTTTGGCCCTAATATGAATGTTGTAAATGAGACTAAGAAATTTTTATTTTCTAAATTTGAAATGAAAAACCTTGGAGAAGCTGATGTGATTTTAGGAATAAAAATCAAAAGAAATGTTAATGGTTTCTTTTTGTGTCAGTCTCATTATATTGAAAAAATATTTAAAAGGTTTAATTGTTTTGATGTAGTTTCAGTGAGAACTCTTTGATCCTAGCATGCACTTGAAAAAGAATAAAGATTTCAGTGTTTCTCAAACTATGCTAAAATAATTGAGAATGTAATATTTCTCATGAACTATACTCGGCCTGATATAGCTTATGCTGTTAGTAGATTGAGTAGATATACTCATAATCCCAGTAATGAACATTGGCATGCTTGTCATCGCTTGTTAAGGCACTTAAGAGGTACTATGGATTGGTGTTTGCATTTTAATAAATTGCCTGTTGTTTTAGAAGGCTTTTGTGATGCAAACTTGGTGACTAACAATAATAAAGTTAGCTATACTAGTGGCTATGTGTTTACTTTGGGTGCAGGTGTTATTTCATGAAAGTCTTCAAAGTAGACTTGTATAGCACGTTCTACTATGGAATCTAAATTCATTGCTCTTGAGTTGACAGGGCAAGAAGCTGGATGACTGAGAAATCTTTTGACAGATGTGCCTTTATGGGGAAGACAAATGTCACCAATCTCTTTACATTGTGACTCACAGGCGGCAATTGGGATTGCTAAAAATAATGTATACAATGGTAAAAAGAGACATATTCGCATCACACATGGTGCAGTAAAACAATTGTTGAAACATGGTGTTATTTTCATGGAATATGTAAGATCCGAAAGAAATTTGATGGATCCTATGACCAAGGGTTTGACAAGGAAAATGATCATTCAATCGTCGAAGGGGATAGGGCTAAATTCCATGGATTGAGGTAATATGGTGGATACCCATTTGTGTTCAAACGAAGCCATGTAGGCCATCAATAAACGCTACTTATCTTATCCCTATGGCGTGAGGTAGTGTATTATAAGGTTGAGCTTATTTTTACTCTTAATGATCCATGGCCTTAAGGTGGTCTATGAGATGGACTTGATGGATCACCTATATGAGTGTAAAAGGTTGGTCACCTTTTTATGAAAGACTTGGGTTGTCTTTCTAGAGCACTCATGAGACCTAGGGTTTGTGTGCATGACCATAAAAGCACTTTATGAGTATCACGGAGTTTGCATAAAATCAAGGATATGGTATGTGTTGTGGAGGTCTCAGCTTATTTCCATTTTGTTCAAGAATACTTCACTTTGTGGATATTTGTTGTTGCCTCATTTCACTAAGTATCAATTCAAAATTGAAAGATATTGATACTTAACTACGTGTTCCTTTCTTTTGCCCAGAAACTATTCCTATTATTTATTTATTTAATTTTCATTGCATTTTGTGGGGGACTGTGAGATTTTTCGTTCATGAATGATAATAAATTCATTGCATTCATTTCTCTCCAATTAATTATGTAGATTAAAATACAACGTAAAAAGATATACATTGTTTAATGAGATGAAATGAAACACTTTTCTTAAATAAGATAATAACTGATCTCATTTTTTCTTCACCAAAAATGTTCATTTCCAAACCTATATAATTGTGTCTTCACTTGATGAATAAACAACATCCAAAGAAAGATATACCATTTGCCTATTCTTGGATTTCTCTCTTAATTGTTTTCTCATCATTGGTATTCTATTTCTTGTGAATTTCTGGGCAATAGTTTGTGCAACTCCAAACTTCCAGCCACGAGTGCACGTGTTTGGAAGTAGTTGTGGAACCTTGGAAAGCGACCGGCTAAAAGGATTTGCACCGAAATCAGGCCGAAATCGCTTTCAAGGCAGTGGCTTGCCACGCCACAGTATTTGTGATAACTTTCTTACTATTATTAATTCCTATCCAATATCAATATTGTAGCCTATTCCAATAAAAATAACATGTTAAAAGATGAAAATAATGAAAAAGTTTAAGAAATATATATAAATTATATCATAGTAAATAATTTTTATGTAGTAAATATTTTTAAAAATTATATAAATATAATATCAAGTTGGTTCGCCATGATTCGTCTTTTTCTTTTAATTAAAATCAATTCAAATCAATTATAGTTGATTTTTTTTTCAACAACAAACCAAACCATTAATCGAATTCTTTTTTGATTTGACTCAATTTGTGGTCCGATTTTATTCAGCCCTCCAAGTAAGTCACGTATTCAAATCATAGCTAGTTGCGGAACTCTAATAATTTTCTGAATTTCTAAATACGAATTGGTAACCTCACCACGGTATATAAGACGACACATTTTCAAATGATACTCTAGAAATTAAATATCATTTTGAGACTATAATGCATGAAGTCTTTTTATACCTAAACTCACCAATATAATCCGATACTAACAAGTGAAAAATCATGCATAAGCCAGTACAACTATTACGAAAAGTTGCCACCGCACGACTATAAGGAAACGGTGCCACCGCCTGAATTAGGTTTCTCTACAGGTACATTAGCCCATTTAAGATCATTGAATGTGAAGAAACGTACAAAGCCAAGTGATGAAGATTATTTACATTTAGCATTTTTAATTTTATAATTTTCTTGGTCAAAATTCTAAAATATGCATATTTCAAAACTAATCTATGTTTTGCCATTAAATTTTAGAAACACTTTTGTCCAACCTTAGTGTTTGTCAATTTTTTTAGAAGTAATTCTAAGTATATTTTTCTCAAAGAAAATTGTCAAAAAATATTTTTAAGTAAAAACAACAACCTCTACTACTCTTAAAATATACTCTCTTCCAAAAATTTGATAAACACCGTACTTTTTAAAAATAAAAAATAAAAAAATCTTTTGATCTCCCAAAAGTTGGCCAAACAGGTTACTACTCCTATCAATTCATATTGATATCTCTGATGTTAATTATACTAACTCTCCGTCCATGGTGGCAGAGCTAGAATTTTCATTGACGAGGTTCAGAAGTAAATATAGGGACTAGTCGAAAGGATTTCAACATCTACTATATATACAAAAAAATATTTTTGACCATGTAAAATAGTATAATTTTCCGACAAAGAGGGTTATGAACCCCCTCAATTTAATGTGGCTCCGCCACTGTCCGTCCATCTTTACTTATTTATTTTCCTATTTTGGAATGTACTATTGTCTAGTTTATAAAATGAGATAATTTATCTATTTTTATCCATTTTATTCATAACATCAAGTACGATTCATAATCTAATACATGTTTTAAAGTATTAAATTTATTATATTCAAAGAGAAATTACTTCTATCATGTAGTGGTTCTTAATTCTTGTGTCAATTGGAAAATGAACAAGTAAAAATGGGCGACGGAAGTAAGTGTCACCATATCGATCATTTTCCCAACAAATAGACTAGTTAGGTTCTCAAATTAGTTTCATTCCATATTGGTCCACAAAAATTGAATCAAGACGACATGGTTTACTCTTCTTCCCATCTCCCATTGCTACTATTCATTCTTGTCCAACTAATTGTTGTCCAAAACTATTTTTCTTGCAGAGCTCATCCAACTGATGGTTTCACTCCTCTACCACTTAACCAAAGCAACTTCCAAATGCAAAAGCCTTATGATGTGCCTGTGAATCAATCCTTCATTGATGGAGTTCACAAATTCTGGGTTTTCAAGACTGACAAGCCTCATGCTCCCACTAGCCAAACAAAACCCCGTACTGAAATTCTTATAAAGGTAAAGCTCAAAAGGAAATTTATCAATTTTCAATTACTCGTGTAGTGGTTTCAAGTTAGTTGTGGTCAGCTATATTGTTTTAAGTATTAATTATGCACTCTGTGTGTTATTCTAATATGACTGATTAAGATAAAATTAATGCTTTCAAGAGATAATTTAAAAGGTTTGAGCTAATGCTCGCTCGCTTTCCTTGACGAGACTTGTTTATAACACAGTTAATCTGACCATTAGGACATATAATCCTTGGTTCACATGAGTTTTTGATCGACTTGGTCGGCATGTATGATCAAGAGTTCCTTCAAAAGATTGATATAATCAAGTTTTTCTTATGCTAGTCGTCAACTTACCTCTATAACTCTCACATTAATCTATTCATGTTCGTAAGTCATTAAGTGTTACTAAGGAAAAAAGAGCTCCCCACACCCACCCCACACCCCCCTCTCTCTCTATCTTATAATTTATGTAGCATCTTTCGTATTTGAAGAGTCAATCAAGTTTTTCTTCGACGGTGATACTTCATCTGTGTTTTTTAAATAAAGGATTTGACTCTCAAAATTTGAACAATATCACATAAACAGTGATCCTTTCATCTGTGATCCATTATTTATAATGATTTATTAATGTTACATATATATAGGGGTATGAATATTCATCGGGTGTTTGGCAATTTGTGGCAAATTTGTATGTCCCAAGAGGTACATCTGGTGTATCAATAATGCAAGTATTTGGAGCAGCACCACCAGTGGCCACCACTTTAGTGCTAAGAGTTTACAATGGAAACCTTTATTATTATAGAGAAAAAGTGATTGAATCAAATATTTATAATAGATGGTTCAGATTAAATGTGATTCAAGTCTCAAGATGTTGGTAAGGTTTATATTAATGGAACACTTAAGCACCAAGCATCAGGAAGAGGTGGAGACCGCCATTATTTTAAATTTGGAGTTTATGCACAGGATAATGAGTCTGATCGTACGGAGTCTCGTTGAAGAGGGGTTAAGCTTTACAAGAAATAACCGTAATTAATCTTGTTTATGTAATTTCGTTTAATTAAAAAATATATAATGTATTAGACGAATAAATCATCATCTTGTAGCTTTATCAGCATGAAGATGAGGTTGACTTGAAAAAGTAAAATCAAATGAAACAAGCTTTAATTAATTCGCATGTTATCTATCTTTCAGTCATATTTAGAGATAATGGCGATAAAATTAGCTCATAAAATAATAATTCCACCAATCTTTCTAAGTCATTCATTAGTTCCGCCAATCTTTCTAAGTCATTCATTAGTTTAGTCTGTTTCTGATTCAACCCATATCAGCCCATCAAAATTACGGTTGATATCTAGTCCAAATTGATTCATGAGGATTTTGTCAAAATATTTTCAAAAGAACACTTATTTTTATTTGATATGTTATGTACAACTCATAACAACAAAATTTTTACTAGGCACTAAAAATTAGAAAAAAAAACAAATAAAGTAATAAAAAATAAATAATAATTTGACAGATTGTGTTTTGAACGCTTTTTAGCTCACTTCAGCTCAAATAACTTTCATGCGGATCACTTATTGGAAAAGAGGTAAGGGCACTAACAAAGTGCACCACTTCAGCTCAAATAACTTTCATGCGGATCACTTATTGGAAAAGAGGTAAAGGCACTAACAAAGTGCACGACAGGGTAGCAGCGGAAGAATACCCAAGTTTAAACTTTTCCTTTCAATTTGAACTAAGAGGAGACAAGAAAACCCAAGCAAAACAAAGAATAGGCAACAAATATATCAACCACACAAATACGATAAGACAAGAATAAACCAATCACATAGGACACCAAATTTACGTGAAAAATCCTTGTAAAAACCACGAGACCAAAACCTCCACTATATATAATCACCAAGATTTAAAATATTGTTCTCCAAAATTGGCCACAAAACAAGTGCCAAACAACAAGCAACAACACATACACCACAACACCAAAAACTAGAGAAATAAAGGAGCAAAAGCACCAAAATGCAGCTACTGTTCATGGATGAAAAATAGGAGTTACAGGCTACCAAATCCAACTCTGTCAAACTCTAATCAAAGATTGATATGAGAGTAACAAGGTATCCAAAAAGTATCTCAATCAGACAATAAACAAAGCGAAAATCGCAATTTGAATTTGACAACTGTTGCTGAATTTTAGGTGCGAAAATCTGCACTAGTTTCTCTCCTTGGCTGCTAAAATATCTCTTTTGTGGATAATAAAATAAGACCTAAAAAGATCTATATATATGCTCCATAGTAATGGGCATATGAAAAAAAGTGGGTCGGTCCAAATTGGGTTTTATTTATCCACATAGGAAGGAAAACAAACTCATCACCCAATAATTCTTTCCCTCCCGACTAAGAGGAGGATACCATCATCCCGACGATCATGCAACAATCTTCAAACTTCCCTCTTGGAAAAGCTTTAGTCATCATATCGGAACCATTATTATTTGTATGAATCTTCTCAAGTTCAAGCCACTTATAATCCAATACATCTCAAATTCAACGATATCTCAGATCAATATGTTTAGACTGACCATGTAGAATTCTTACCAAGATTTATAGCACTTTGAATACTATAATACAGAACATACCTCTCTTGAGAACAATCAAGTTTCCCAAAGAATCTCTTCATCCAAAGCGATTATTTACAAGCTTCAACGAAAGAAATAAGCTCAGCTTCTGTAGTAGACCAAGCAACACATTTTTGCAACCTAGATTTCCAAGACACAGCTCCCATGCAAAGTAACCAAATACCTTGAAGTAGATTTGCGAATATCAAAATCACCAGCCATGTCTGAATTAGTATAACCATAAAGAATTAGCTTCCCTGTACCAAAACACAAACTCAGACCACATGTACCACAAAGATATCTCATAATCCACTTAACAGTATTCCAATGTTTTCTTCCCGGATGAGAAAGAAAATGGCTAACAATACCAACAACATGAGCAATATATGATCTTGTACAAACCATAGCATACATCAAATTAACTACCAATAACTGAAGCATAAGGAACTTTCTTCATATCTTTCTTTTTATCATCATTGGAAAGATACTGTTTCATGATCAATTTAAAGTGCATAGCTAAAGGTGTACTGAAAATCTTAGTCTTATCCATGGTGAACCTTTAAAGCACTTTATAAATGCACTTATCTTGTGATAACCACAACTTCTTCGTCGTTCTATTATGAACAATCTGTATGCCAAGAATCTGCCTTGTTGGTCCTAAGTCTTTCATAGAAAAATATTTACTCAACTTTTACTTTAACTTTTCAATCTTGCAAGCATTATGACCAATATCAAGCATGTCATCAACATAAATCAACACAATAATAAAGTCAACATCAGAGAATTTTTTCATAAAAACACAATGGTCTAAAGTAGTCTTTGTAAAGCCATGTTGACTCATAAAGCAACCAAACTTTCTGTACCACTGCCTAGGAGCTTGTTTCAAATCATACAAGCTCTTCTTCAATTTGCAAACATAATTCTCTTTTCCCTTTACTTCAAAATCTTTCGACGGATCCATATGAATTTTTTCATCTAAACTATCATGGAGAAAATTAGTTTTAACATCTATTTGCTCAACCTCTAAATCTAAACTTGTAGCTAATCCTAGAACCACGTGAATGGATGAACTCTTCACAACTGGAAAGAACACCTCAATAAAATCAACTTCCATTTTTAGGTTAAATCCCTTCACAACCAATCTAGCTTTGTGCCGTGGAACTGGGTTACCATATTCATGTTTCACTCAAAAACTCCACTTGTTTTTCAAAGCTTTTCTATCTTTAGGCAGCTTAATCAAATCAAAGGTATGATTATCATGCAAATATTTAATCTCATCTTTCATATCATAAAACCACTTTTATTTTTTTATTTTTTACTTTTCATAGCCTCATCAAGACTCTCAGGTTCTCCCCTACTAGTCAAGAGTACATACTCACTGGGAGAATAATGATATAAAGGTATTCTCTCTCTAGTAGATCACCTGATAACACTCACTGAAGCATTAATAATTGGTTGTTCATCAACCATATAAACTTGTAATGGAGTATCAATAACATCTTGCTGGTCATTTTAAAGATGATCATCATCTTCATTGTCAACTTAATTTTCATCATCATAAAGATTTTCTTCAAGAGTAGTAGTCAAAAGAACTGGATCAATATCAACTAGGCTCTCACTAATTTGAGAATCAACCTTCTTAGCTTTGTCAAAATCTTCAATTATTAGGTATTTAAAGAACATAACTTCTAACAAGTTTTTTCTCAACTAAATCATAGAAATGATAGTCAAATTCATCTTGACCATAACCAATGAAGATACACTGGATAGTTTTAACATCAAACTTTGACCTTTCATTCTTATGAACATGCACAAAGACTTTACACCTAAAGACTCTAAGATGATCATAAGAAACATTCTTATCAGACCAAACTCTATTAGGGACATCACCATTCAAAACAACAGTGGGAGATAACTTCATATCATAAGCAACAGTATTAAGTGTTTTTACCAAAAAAAAATCTAGCAGTTTAGCATCTGAAAGTATACATCTAACTCTCTCCACTAGGGTTCTATTCATTGTCCCTGCTAAACTATTTAACTGAGGAGTTTTTGGAAAAGTTTTATGATTTTGAATACCCTGCTCTCTGCAATATCTATCAAAAGAATCAATATGCTCATCATTATTATCTGAGTGGATGTATTTTAATTTCTTCCCTGTCTGTCTCTCAACTAAGGCCTGAAAATCCTTGAACACATCAAGTACTTGATCTTTGGACTTTAAAGAAAATACCTAGAGTTTAGGAGAATAATCATCAATAAAAAACACAAAGTGCACCACCATAAGACCTTACTTTAAAATGACCACACAAATTAGAATATACCAACTCTAGTAAATCAAGCTTTCTTGAAGAAGGATGACTTTGAAAAGAAACTCTTTTCTGTTTACCAGATAAGCAATAAACACACTTCTTCAACTTTTCTTGTTTCAATCCAGAAAGCAATTTTTTATTATCCAAACTATCAATCCCCTTCTCACTCATATGACGTTTTCTATGCCATAACTATAATGAAGTATCATTATTCAACAAGTTTACTGAGCCTCAAGAAATAGACCCTTAAAATTCATACAAGTTAGACAACTTATCTGTAATACCCCATACTTTTTCCTAGCTAATTTTATCTCAAAAATGTCTAGTATTAGCTTCTAAATTGCATGATGGTTATTCTATGAGGAATTTTTAAGATTTTTACTTTTTGTCGTGTGGGAAATTCAATAGGCTTTTCATTGATATAAGATTCGCCCAAATCCGATAATCGGGTCAGAAGTTACAACTATTTTAAGTTATCATCATAAAACAATGCCATATTAGCCAATGGCGCGCCAGGCCACAAGAGAAAATGGAATTTGGAAAATTCAGTAGGGGTCCACAATTATGGTGCGTCGCTCAAGGGCCCAAATTCAAAATTGTCCTTTTCCAGTGTCTTAGCGCGATTTCCTCCGCGTTGCGCCAAAGTTCTAGGTCACAAAAGAAGGGGAAACATGATAGCTCCGCGTCGCGCCATCCCTCAGTTTTCCAATTTTCAAATTCCAATGACACGGCGGATAGCACTGCATCGCGCTAGAGGTTCAGTTCGAAAAAATTTTATTGAAATTAAATGGCACGCCCAGAGTTAAAAAGGTCAACTTTCCACCCCTATTTAAGTCCTTTAACACGTGATTCAGCCACTTTTTACCCAAAATACACTCTGTTCTCTCAAAAACCTCTCATGACAAAGCTAGAGTCTTCATAGAAGATCCAATTCCAAGAAGGTTTCACCGTCAATCTTCACGAAATTACGAACTAAGGTATGCATAGTATTCATTCATGGACTTCTTTAGTCTATGAAGTCCAAGAATCCCTTATCCAACTTCAAGTTATGAATTTTATTTATGATTTTATGATTGGGTTGTTCTTGTTCATGTTGATAAATGAGAAATTGAATTCTACTACATGGTGGATGATAATTTCTAAGTGGGTTTAATTATTATAGATATAGATTCATGCAAACCTATGACTAAACCCTTGAATGATGAAATTAGAATGTGACCATGATGTTTAATTGTTGTACAATAATGTTTACATGTATCATGCCTACAATATGTTTGATTTAATGCCTAAATGAAGGAAAAGTGACTAACTATAATGTTGCCATGAAATCTCCATATATGTAAAAGCTTATGCCTATCACATGTTTGATGAAATACTTTATTAAATGCATTATGGTAATTATTATGTATTCAAGCAAGTCATACTTTGTTAGTTTCCTCCTATCAAGTCCTGGGGGTACTTGTACCCAAAATATTAGTTGTGTGCCTAGAGTCATGTCATGTTTTCATGATAATCTCATTCAAGCTATGATTCTTAGACTTCAGAAAGTCTTATGACTCCGAAAATCTCCATGACCTCATAAACTCAGTCAGTTGTTAGATATCAGTAGTATTCTGTCAGTCAATAGAATTCAGTAACTCAGCCTATGTTCAGTTGAGTAAATCATGCTTCAGAGTCTATTCATATAGGAGTAGGAATTAGCACCGAGTGAACCCAAGGATAGGAACACACACTATCAGATAAGGGTATGATTCTTAGAAGTTATCCTTGCATTCCAAACTATGTATCCAGCATAGGTTGAGACATCAACACTGTTCGATGAGGGTTGGTGATGTGGATAAGCACTGTCTGATAAGGGCCCCTCTATTCACGTATATGGGACACTATCAGATAAGGGTAGCTCGTAGCTTATCCTTACCGGTGGCACGATATTGACACCCTTCCAATTAGGGTTATAGATTGAACCCTAACTCAGCCATAATGGCGTATCAGGGGCATGTCGGTTAGCTAAATACTTCTTATAATTTCATGCTATAGAATCAGGAGTGTCAGGTACAGTCATTCAGTCTCAGTGATAGGACTCAGATAGTTCTTCAGATTTCATGACTGTCACATACAGTCAACTTAGATACAGTACAGAACTCAGATGGTTCCATCAGATTCAGGACTGTCAAATATAGTCACTCATGTTATCAGTCATATTCAGATTCAGTAATCTTGTTAAAATAGTATTAGTGTCAGTTGTTATGTCTCATGCATGTATTCTTACGCTCATGATATTTAGTCAGTTATTATTATTGTTCATACATATGAACCCCATGCCTTCAGCCTACCTCACATATATACCAATGTATTTAAAGTACTGACGTATTTACGCTATGGTGTCTTATACCATAGTTTCAGAGACACGAGCTCCAGAGCAACAGTAGATTTTAGATATCCGCAGACAGAGTTAGAAGTGAGTCCTCCTATTTTGAGGACATGATTATTTTCCCTATTATCTCATTAATCAATTTATTAGTTAGAGTTAGTTGGGGATATGTCCCATAAATTCCTTACTCAGATAGTTTAGTCAGTTAGAGGATTTCTAGACTATTATGTTTCAGACTTCAGTATGTTTAGTTTTGTTTTGGGTATTCTATTACCCACACAGACGTTATATCATTCAGATCATGTTCTGTATTGAACTTTATGGCCTTTCAGTTCATGTTTTCGCATTATAAAATATTTTATGTAGTATACAAGTACAGATATCAGTCATGGGTTAGCTCATGGCTCTTCGAGGTCATGAGTACCATATAGCATTTCAGGTACCAGATTCGGGGTGTTACAAATTTTGTATCAGAGCCTAAGGTTCAATAGATTCCTAGGAAGTCAGAAAGCCGCATCTTGTAGAGTCTTGTACATGGGTGTGTTGTGCACCACATTTATGTGCAAGAGGCTATAAGATGTTTTAGGAATAATTTCTCTTCTTTTAGTATTCATGTCGTGCTAGTGAGCATAATCTCAATTCAATCTCTCCGTCTAATATGTTTCTCCCTTTCTTTTATAGAACATGCCTCCTAAAAGAAGAAACAGAAATCAGTCAGCCCTCCAACCCAAAGATCATTTGGGCGATCATGTTTCTCATGCAGAGTTTAGGGCCACATTCACTACTCTTGCTCAGTCAATTGCCACTTAAAATGAATGGCCAGCAGTCATTCCAGCTAACCCAGTGGCCAACTCAGCCATAGCTAGGATTCAAGACTTCACCAGAATGAATCCTTCATCCTTCCTCGGGTCTTAGGTAGATAAGGACCCTCAGGAATTCATTGATCAGGTTCAGAAGGTGACAGACATCATGGGGGTGACTATTATTGAGAGTGCTGAGCTAGCTGCATCATACTTAGTTTAAATAGTGGAATTCAAAAAGGCCAGATGATGCAGGGCCTATTGAGTGAAAGGAGTTTGCTTTTAATTTCCTTGATAGATTCTTTCCCCTAGATCTTAGAGAAGCTACGGTGTTAGAATTCATCAACCTCAGTCAGGGAAATATGACGGTAAAAGAATATTCTCTTAAGTTTGCTCAACTAGCCAGATATGCCCCTCATGTGGTTGCAAACAGTAGAGCTAAGAATAGTAAGTTTGTTTCACGGGTGAATGATAGCGTGGTTATTAAGTACAGATCTACCATGTTAAATAGTGACATAACTTTAGCCAGGCTCATGACTCATGCTCAGCAGATAGAGGAGTAGAATATTAAGCAGAGAGAGAAGTAGAATAAAAGAGCTAGGAAGGGTAACTTTAATTTTAGTCAGCCTAAGTCAGAGGGAGGCAATCACTCTCAGATTCATCCTAAGTCAGTAGTTCTAGCTCCTTCGTTAGCCTGTGCTTCAGTTCCTAAGTTCAGAGAGGGTAACAAAGATAGAGCGCCAGGCTCTAAGTCTCAGGGTAGTATTAGTAGTGCCCAAACCAATCCCCTTTGTCAGACTTGTGGTAAGAACCCTAAGGGTGCTAACAGAGCTGGTAGTGATATTTGTTTTGATAGTGGCAAGCTAGGACACAGAGTTGAAACTACCCTCAGTCAGGTATCACAGTCATCTCCACTCCTCAGCTCATTTGGGTCGCTCGAATCAGCAGGGTGCCATCACCAGTATTACTAGTGGGCCATGCCTAAATAGTCTCTATGCTCTTTAGTCCCGACAGGATCAAGAAAATTCTCTTGATGTAGTTACTGGTACATTACAAATCTTTTATGTGTATGTTTATACTTTGCTAGATACAGGAGCTTCTTTGTCTTTTCTTACTCCCTATATAGCAGGCAATTTTAGAATCAGTCCCGAAATCCTAGCAGAGCCCTTTTCAGTGTCTACCCCAGTGGGTAAAACCATCATATCCCAACGGGTATACAGGAATTGACCAATTATGATATTTCATAAAGTCACTTCGGTGGACTTAATCAAATTAGAGATGACTGATTTTGATATCATTCTCGGCATATTTTGGCTTTATTCCTACTATGCCACAGTCGACTGTTGAAATAGAATGGTCCAATTTTAGTTCCCAAATAAACTCGTCCTTGAGCGGAAGGGTAGTACTTCATCTTTCAGGGTTCATCTTATTTCCTACCTTTGAGCATGGAAAATAATATCTAAAGGATGTGTCTATCATCTTGTTCAAGTTAAGGAAACTAGTTTTAAAACTCCCAGCCTTGAATCAGTTTCAATTGTAGGTAAATATTCAGATGTCTTTTCTGAAGATCTTCCAGGAATTCCTCCCAAAAGGGAAATAAACTTCAGTATTGATCTTCTTTCAGATACTCAGCCTATATCTATTCCACCATACAGAATGGCACCAGTAGAACTCAGAGAACTGAAAGAACAATTGAAGGATCTCTTAGATAAGGGATCCATCAGGCCCAGTATTTCCCTATGGGGCACTCCAGTATTATTCGTGTGTAAGAAAGATGGTTCTCTTAGGATGTGTGTAGACTATCGTCAACTCAATAAGGTCATAGTTAAGAACAAGTATCCTCTTTCCAAAATCGATGACTTGTTTGACCAACTTCAGGGTGCCAGTTATTTCTCTAAGATAGACCTCAGATCCGGCTATCATCAGCTCAGATTTAGAGACTGTGACATTCTGAAAATAGATTTTCGTACTCAATATGGTCACTTTGAATTCCTAGTCATATCATTTGGTCTTACCAATGCCCCAGCCGTTTTTATAGACTTGATGAACCGTGTGTTCAAGCAGTACTTGGACATGTTCATCATAGTCTTTATAGATGATATTTTGGTCTATTCCCAAGTGAGCATGATCATGCAGACCATCTCATAACAGTGCTTCAAACTCTCAGAAATCATCAGCCATTCGCTAAGTTCAGTAAGTGAAAATTTTGGCTAAGGTCGGTAGCATTCCTTGGTTGTATCATTTTGGGTGATGGCATTAGAGTAGATCCTCAAAATACCAAAGAAGTAAGAAACTGGCCTCGCCCTGTGTCTCCATCAGATATCAGGAGTTTCTTGGGTTTGGCTGGCTATTACAGATAATTTGTTAAGAGATTTTCTTCTATTGTATCCCCTATGTCTAGATTGACTCAGAAGAAAGTCATGTTTCAGTGGTCAGATCCTTACAAAAAGAGTTTTCAGAAGTTAAAAACTCAACTCACCTCAGCTCCAGTCTTAGCTTTCCCAGATGGTTCAAATGGGTTCGTAGTGTATTGAATGCATCCAGAGTGGGTCTAGGTTATGTCTTCATGTAGCATGGTAAGGTTATAGCCTACGCCTCCAGATAGCTTAAATCCCATGAGAAAAAATATCCTACTCATGATCTTGAGTTAGCAGTCGTAGTCCTTGCCTTGAAAATTTGGAGGCATTATCTATACGGTGTTCATATAGATGTCTTCACAGATCATAAGAGTCTTTATTATTACATTCCTAAAAAATATCTCAATCTTTATCAGAGAAGGCGGTTAGAGCTCTTGAAAGATTATGAATGAGTGTCCTTTATCATTCGGGCAATGCCAACGTAGTGGCCGACGCTCTCAGTAGACTATCTATGGGTAGTGTTTCTTATGTTGAGGATAGTAAGAAAAAGTTAGACTAAGAAGTCCATTATCTTACCAGACTAGGCATTTTCTTAGTCAATACAGATGAGGGTGATATATGGGTTCAGATTAGTTCAGAATCATCTCTAGTTTTTGAGGTAAAAAAAAAAAGCAAGATAGAGATCCCAACCTTGTCTAGTTGAAAGAGTCAGTTTAGGATCAGATAATAGAGGTTTTCTCCTAAGGTGGAGATAGTGTTCTTCATTGTCAGGGTCGTCTTTGTGTTCTAGGTGTAGATGACTTAAGGCAGCAAATTCTTGCAGAAGTGCATGGTGTGCGCTACTCTATTCATCCAGAGGCCACAAAGATATACCGTGACTTGCGGGAAATCTATTGGTGGAGTGGGATGAAGAGAGACATTGTAGAGTTTGTGGACAAGTGACCTACATGTCAGCAAGTTAAGATAGAACATCAAAAGCCTAGTGGGTCCATACAGGAGTTCAGTAATCCTACTTGGAAGTGGGAAGTTGTGAACATGGACTTCATGATGGGTTTGCCTTGAACTTGTCATCAGTATGATTCAGTCTAGGTCATTGTAGATAGAATGACCAAATCAATTCATTTTTTTCCAATTTATACCTTTTATTCAGCTGAGGATTACACCAAAACTCTACATCAAGGAGTTTGTCAGATTGCACAGTATTTCATTGTTTATTATATCAGAAAGAGGTACCCAGTTCACCTCTCATATCTGGAAAGCATTCCAAAAGGGTCTTGGTACCCAAGTTCATCTTAGTACAGCCTTTCATCCTCAGACAGATAGTCAAGCAGAAAGGACCATTCAGACGTTAGAAGATATGCTAAGAGTGTGTGTAATCGATTTCAAGAAAAGTTGGGATGACCACTTACCTTTAATTGAGTTTGCATACAACAACAGCTATCATTCCAGTATTTAGATGGCTCCATTTAAAGATCTCTACGGTAGGAGATATAGATCTCTAATTGGTTGGTTTGAAGTTGGTGAGGCCTCAGTTATAGGGCCTGGCTTAGTATTCGACGCCTTAGAAAAAGTCCAGTTGATTAAAGAAAGACTCTGGGCTGCTCAAAGCCGACAGAAGTCTTATGCAGATATTCGTAGAAAAGATCTCGAGTTTGCTATTGGTGATCATGTCTGCCTAAAGATCTCTCTCATGAAGGGAGTGAATCAGTTCGGCAAGAAAGGAAAGATTCTCAGTCGATTCAGCAAGGTTGCTTATGAGCTTAAATTGCCTTCAGATCTAGCCTCAGTTCATCCAGCCTTTCGTGTCTCTTTGCTCAAGAAGTGCATAGGTGACCGGGCAGTTGTAGTCCCTATTCAGAGCATTGATGTTCAGAACAGTCTTTCTTATGAGGAATACAATGAAAATCCTAGACTATCAGACTTGTAGATTGAGGAACAAAGAAGTCCTTCTATTTAAGGTTCTTTGGCAAAATCAATCCATCGAGGGAGATACTTGGGAAATAGAGGCAGACATGCGTACCAAGTATCCTCAGCTCTTCTTCGCCAACTCAGATCAAGCTCAAGGTAACAGTTCTCCTTAAGCTTACTCAGCTTCATGTTCAGTGTTCATCACAAACTTGGTATGCAGTTTCATGCTCATGTTCCCATTAGAAACTTGGTATCAAGTACCATATCATATTCAGTCATGCACTCATGTATCAGTTCAGTTATGTAATTATGTATCAAACATGCATTCTCATTGTGAGAAACTTAGTTCTTCAGAACACCCAGTCATGCATTCATGAATCAGTTACACATGCATCAGATATGTATGTTCAGTATTATATGTTCAGCTTGTCAGTCATGTCAGTCATGAGATCATATTCCATTTATTTATGATCAGTATGTACGTCAGTGGTCTTTTCTCCCCTCTCAGTCAGTCTCATTCGAGGATGAATGTTCTCAAGGGGGAAATATTGTAATACCCCATACTTTTTCCTAGCTAATTTCATCTCAAGAATGTCTATTATTATCCTCTAAATTGAATAATGGTTATTCCATGAGGAATTTTTAATATTTTTACTTTTTGTTGTGTGGGAAATTCAATAAGCTTTCCATTGATATAAGATTCACCCAAATACGATAATCGGGTCAGAAGTTATGAGTATTTCAAGTTTCCATCGTAAAACATCCCTATATTAGCCAGTGGCACACGCGCTACAAGAGGAAATGGCATTTGAAAAATTCCAGTAAGGTTCTGAAATTCTGGCACATCGTGCCAGGGCCTAAATTCAGAATTGTCCTTTTCCAGTGTCTTAGGACAATTTTTGCCGCGTCGCGCCAAAGTTTCAGGTTACAAAAGAAGAGGCAATATGCTGGCTCCACGTCGCGCCATCCTCAGTTTCCAAATTTTCAAATTCTAGTGACACGGCGCGATAGTGCCGCATCGCGCCAGGGGTTCAGTTCGGGAAAATTTTACTGAATTAAATAACGCGTTCAGGGTTGAAAGGGTTAACTTCTCACCCCTATTTAAGCCCTTTAACACGTGATTCAGCCACTTTTCACCCAAAATACACTCTCTTCTCTCAAAAACCTCTCAAGAATAAGTTAGGTTTTCATAGAATATCCAATTCCAAGAAGGTTTCACCGTCAATCTCACGAAATTATGAACTAAGGTATGCATAGTGTTCATTCATGGACTCCTTTCATCCATGAAGTCCAAGAATCCCTTTTCCAACTTTAAGTTATGGATTTTATTTATGATTTCATAATTGGGTTGTTCTTGTTCATGTTGATAAATGAGAAATTGAATTCTACTCCATGTTGGGTGATAATTTGTATGTGGGTTTAATTATTATAGATATAGACTCATGCAAACTTATGACTAAACCCTTGAATGATGAAATTAGAATGTGACCATGATGTTTAATTGTTGTACAATGATGTTTACATGTACCATTCCTACAATATGTTTGATTTAATGCCTAAATGAAGGGAAAGTGCCTAACTAGCATGTTTTCATGAAATTTCCATATATGTACAAGCTTATACCTATCACATGTTTGATGAAACGCTTCAGTAAATGTATTATGGTGATTATTATATATTCAAGTAAGTCATGCTTTGTCAGTTTCCTTCAATTGAGTCATGGGGGTACTTGTACCCGAAATTTAGCTGTGTGCCTAGAGCCATGTCATGTTTTCATGATACTCTCAGTCAAGCTATGATCCTTAAACTTCAGACTCTCTTATGACTCAGGAAATCTTCATGATCTCATGAACTCAGTCAGTTATCAGATATCAGTAGTATTTTATCAGTCAACAGAATTCAGTAACTCAGCCCATGTTCAGTTCAGTAAATCATGATTCAGAGTCTATTTAGATAGGAGTAGGAATTAGCATCAAGTGAACCCAAGGATGGGAACACACACTATCAGATGAGGGTATGATTTTTAGAAGTCATCCTTGTATTCCAGAACTATGTAGCCAGCATAGGTTGAGACATCAACACTATCTGATGAGGGTTAATGAGGTGGATAAGCACTGTCAGATAAGAGCACCGCCATTCTCATATAGGGTACACTATCAGATGAGGGTGTAACCCTAACTCAGCCATAATGGCATATCAGGGGCATGTCAGTTAGATAACTACTTCCCACAGTTTTATGTTACAAAATCAGTTGTCAGATACAGTCTTTCAGTCTTAGTAATAGAACTCAAGTAGTTCTTCAGATTTCAGGACTGTCAGATACAGTCAACTCAAATACAGTACGGAACTTAGATAGTTCCATCAGAAGGACTGTCAGATACAGTCACTCATGTTATCAGTTATATTCAGTTTCAGTAATCATGTTATCACAATATTAGTGTCAGTTGTTATGTCTCATACATGTATTCTCACGCTCATGATAGTTAGTTAGTTATTATTATTGTTCATGCATATGAACCCCATGCCTTCAGCCTACCTCGTATGCATACCAATACATTCAAAGTACTGACGCATTTGCGCTATAATTTCTTATACCATAGGTTCAGAGACACGAGCTCCAGAGCAATAGTAGATTCTAGATATCCGTAGACAGAGTTAAAAGTGAGTCCTCATATTTTGAGGACATGATTATTTTCCCTATTATCTCATTAACCAGTTTATTAGTTGGAGTTAGTTGGGGACATGTCCCATCAACTTCTTACTCAGACAGTTCAGTCAGCTGAAGGCTTTCTAGGCTATCATGTTTCAGACTTCAGTATGTTTAGTTTTGTTTTGGGTATTCTATTACCCCACACAGACGTTATATCATTCAGATCATGTTCAGTATTGAACCTTATGGCCTTTCAATTCATTTTTATGTATTATAAACTATTTTATGCAGTATACAGGTACAGATATCAGTCATGGATTAGCTTATGATCTTTCGGGGTCATGAGCACTGTGTAGTATTTCGGGTACCAGATTTGGGGCATTACATTATCACCTTGAGCCACAATCATCGAACCTCTAGTAAGCTTTCACTGGCCAACACCAATGAAGTTAACATAACTCTCATCATCAAGGTTTCCTATAGAAATCAAATTCAAGTGGACATCTGGTATGTTTAACATTGTTAAGAACTAGTTTGGAACCATTGTTACTTTCCAAACAATCCAAGTACTTTAAATTCATCATTATTTCCCATTTTCAACATCTCTAAATTACCTAAAGTATAAGAAGAAAATAATTTCTCCTTTGGCGTAACATGAGAAATAGCACCAGAATCTACAAATAACTAGGCTCATCATAAACAATATTAATGGAATTCTTACCACATCCAACAAGAACATCATCATTAGAAACAACAACAACACAATTTTCAGTATTGCCTTCTTTATTTTGTTGTCTCATATCTCTCTTATGCTTGTAACAATATTTCATGATATGCCCCTTTTTATTGCAATAGTCACATGTTACATTCTTGAATTTAGACTTCGACATTCTTCTACTTATATCTCTATCATTTGGACCTCTGGACTTATTTCTTCCTCTCTCTTCAGAAATCAAAACATCAAAGTGTGAAGATGGAGAGGATGAGGCCTAAGATCTTCTTCTCATCTCTTTATTTAAGACACCACTCTTAGTATATTTCATAGTTACAATGCCACTAGGAGAAGAATTAGTTAAAAAAACTCAAAGAGTTTCCCAAAAGTTTGGAGAGTATTAAGAAGACAAAGTCCTTGAATTTCTTTATCAAACTTTACACTCATTCTGGACAGCTGGTCAAGGACACCTTGAAAATCATTTATATGATCAGAAATAGGACTTCCCTCTTTATACCTGATATTCATCAATTGTTTAAGAAGAAATAACTTGTTATTGCTAGTCTCCAAAGCATAAAGCATCTCGATCTTGTCCTACAAACTTTTTGCATATGTCTCATTCACAATATAGTTTCTAAAATTATCTTTAACTCATTGTTTGATATATCCACAAACTTTTTAGTGCTCAAATTCTCAATCCACATCTGCTATGGACTACGGTTTAGTAGATGCAAATATAGGAAAATGCATTTTATTGACAACTAGAAGATTTTTCATCTTGTACTTATAAGAATGATAATTACTACCTTTTAAACATACCATTTATCTAATGTTTTCCTCCATAATTCAAATCAACAATTAATAACAACCTCTCTCCGATACTACTTTGTTGGAAAAGAGGTAAGGGAACTATCAAAGCGCACGATAGGTAGCAGTGGAAGAATACCTAAGTTTAAACTTTCTCTTTCTATTTAAACTAAGAGGAGACAATAAAACCCAAGCAAAACAAAGAATATCAAACACACAAATACAATAAGACAAGAATAAACCATTCCCATGGGACACGAAATTTATGTGGAAAATCCTTTGATGTGCATAGTAAAAAACCATGGGATCAAAACCTCCATTATAATCACCAAGAGTTGCAATATTGTTCTCCAAAATTGGCCATAAAATGAGTATCAAACAACAAGCAGCAACACATAAACCACAACACCAAAATTTAGAGAAATGAAGAAGCAAAAGTACCAAAATATAGCTACTATTCAGGGATGAAAAACAGGAACTACAGGATACCAAATCCAACTCCATCAGTTCCTAATCAAAGATTGAGATTAGAGTAACATGGTATCCAGTTTTATCTTAATCAAACAATAAATGAAGTGAAAATCTCAATTTAAATTTGACAGTTGTGGTTGAAATTTTAGGTGCGAAAATCTACACTAGTTTCTCTCATTGGCTGCTGAAATCTCTCTTTTGTGGATAGTGAAATAAGACCTAAAAAGATTTATATATATGCCCCATAGTAATGGGCCTTTAGGAAAAAGTAAGTTGGTCCAAACTGATTTTTATTTATCAACATAGGAAAGGAAAAAGACCCATAAGTCAACATCAATAACCTGCCCATTTTATTAACTTAACCCATTTTGACTGATCCAAATTCAATCCAACCTGTCCATTTGTCATCTATAGTAATACGTAACCAAAAAATAAAAAATATTGAGTCAAATTTATTATAAAATAAAATAAAAATAGCTAAAATCACAGTCAGACTCATTTTTTGGGTAAAAGTAAGTGGATAGCTGATTCACTTAATCAACTCATGTTATAAATATATAACTAAATATTCTCATCTAATTATATACAAATAAAGGTCCACATTTTTATTTATATTCTATTTGTTAATTAGCATAATTCTCATTTTATTAGACAAATAAAGTCCATCCGTTCCTAATTGCACATTGTCATTTATATATAGAAATATCTCATTTTCATATATGAGCAAAAGTGAACAGAGTACTACATTTATAGACGGCTGGCTATTGACAGCTAAGCATAACTGCCACTAACTAATCAAGCTAATAACTAACTCGTTATAATTAATTCTAACTAATTGCACAATAATTAATTAATATGGTCCCCACACCTCTTTTCTTCTACACTCCCCCTCAAGATAATGAATGAAAATATGTTCTTCAATCCCAGCTTGGTCACCAGATAATCATGTACTGGTAAATACAGACTTTTAGTTAATGGATCAGACTGCTTCACCTTGGTTCTGATGTTTTGTGTTTGTATCAGTCCTTCCTAACTTTTTTCTCTCACAAAATGATAATCTATATCAATATACTTTGTTCTCTCATGAAATATTGGATGAGCTGCTATTTGGATGGTAGCCTTGATGTCACAAAACACTTGAACATGCAATGTAATAGTGACTCCTAACTCCTTGTATACACCAGTAAGCCAAATAACTTCAACAATTGTTGTTGCCATGCTTCTAAATTCTGCTTTAGAAAAGCTACTGGATACTGTATTTTGTTTCTTTGACTTCTAAGAAATCAAAGCTCCTCTAAGCTTCACTAAGTAACTAGTAACATATTTTCTTGACTCTACACATGAACCCCAATTAAAGTCATAGTATCCAGTCAACTCCTTATCTCCATTAGTAGGTATAAAGAGTCCTAGTCTTGGATTTTCTTTGATGTATTTGACAACTCTCAAAGCATATTATAGATAACTTTATTTAGGCGCATGCTTATATTGACTGAGAGTTTGAATTATGAAAGCCAAATAAGGTTTAGTCATAGTCAAATAAATCAATCTGCCTATGATTATCTAATAACCACATTTATCTACAAGTTGTGGATCATTCAAACCATTAAAAACCTCTACTGTGTGGCCAAACTCCACTTAGGTTAATTTGTGATTAAGCTTCATTGGTGTAGAAGCTGGTTTACCACTAGACACACCTAGTTTAGACACTAGGTCAAGTGCATACTTCCATTGACACATATGTATGCCTTTCTCAGACCTAGAAAACTCCATTCCAAGAATGAACTTAAGTTCTCAAAGATCTTTCATTTTGAACTTTTATTAAAGGTTCTTCCCTATTTGATGAATTAGTTTTAAAGAACTTCCCATCACAAGTCATCTACATATACAAGTATGACTACAAGCTCATGTTCAAACTTTTGTGTGAATAAAAAATAGTCATAATGATATTGAGCAAACCCCATGCTGATCAAGGCTTCAGTTAACTTCAGATTCGACTGCCTAAGAGCTTATTTTAGTCCATATAAGGATTTATGTACTTTAAAAGCCTTCTTATGAGTTTCCCTAGATTGTAAAACCCTCAAGAATGACCATACACACCTCCTCATCCAAATCACCTTGAGTAAAGGCATTGTGAACATCCATTTGGAAGATATACCAGTTTGAAGAAGTAATAAGGGCAATAATAGCTCTGACAGTGATCATTTTGGCCAATGATGAGAAAGTTTCAATATAATCTAATCCTTCTTATTAAGAATAACCCTTAGCTACTAGCCCAGTCTTATACCTTTCTATCTCTCTATTAGACTTGAACAACCATTTATATCTAATGGGAATCTAACCAAAGGGTACATCCACTATAAAGTAAGTTTTATTCTCCCCAAGAGCAAAAATTTCTGATTGCTTAGCACTAACCCATATCCTTGCTAGCTTCAGCAAAGGATTTGAGTTCAATAAAACAGTAGAAAAGAAAGCAAGAGAAGCTCTGTAAGAAGGAGTAAGTTGTTCATAACATACATAATTTGTCATAGGATACAGACAATATTTCTTAGAAGAGACATAGTCATCTAACCACAGAGCTGGTTTAGTAGGTCTGTGAGATCTTTTCAAATCAATGGGTGGAGGCTGGGGAGGAAAATGTAAAGAAAAAAAGGATATAGATAGAACAAGATGAATAGGAGTAGAAGAAGGAAAAGGTAAGGGAGCATTAACTGGAAAAGAGGGAGCAGAACAAGTAACATCAACACTGGCAAAGAACACAAGGAAAAAAGATTATAGAGATTCTTTCTAATGCTGAAAAAGAAATATATGTTCCCGAAACTGAACATCTCAACAAACAAGAAAGGACTTAAAGGCAAGATCATATAGTATATATCCCTTCTAGATGAGGATTAACCAAGAAGAATAGTAGGTATAACTCTAGGACTAAACTTACAGTTCCTTTGACAATAGTTGCAAAATTAAGGCATCCAAAAGCTATGATATGATACAGAGAATGTCATGACCCGAACTGAGACTCTAGCCACGATAGGCATCCCGAACCATCAAGGCCCGAGAGACCACTTAGCTTGTAATCATAAGCATAATTCATCTATTATCATAATGCTGAAATAAACTGGAAACATGGTTATCTTATTAATTAAACTTAATAGTTGTGGAACATAGTTTCATAAGAAACCCAATAAAACCCAACTATAACAAGTCTACGAATTCTCTACTAAACTAAATATAGTAATATGTATGGAAAACTGGGACAAAGCCCCCGGATGGATCATGAACTAAAATCAAAAGGGACCAACATATGTAAATAAATCGCTTTCTGAAAACAAGGGAGGCTCACCAACTCTAACTATCTGCTAACAATCTACTGCTTAGCAGGACCACGAGGTTGGGCCTCAAAACCAAAAACATAGGGGGTTAATACACAAGGTACTGGTATGTAGAAAAATAAAAAAAATATTTTTATACAACATATGTGAGAGCATTTCATAAAAGCATGTCATCATAAAATAATTTAAAATACATGGGCATAATTTATATGAGCTTCAAAACATCTTCTTGAAATCATGACTCACTCTTTATTTTACTTCTAAGCTAGATGGGTCACCCTACATACATAGAAATCCATGGGCTACATGGATTCCGCCCATAGTCCAGCGGCCAGGCCCCCAATTTGAGTTTGCCACAAGAAGGGGGGAAAATCATACATACTATATTCCACAGGGCCTTTCCCAACATGAAATCACTAGTTTAGGACGTTATAGACCCGTATCAACAAAACACAATTTTGGACTATGAGTCACTTGAACTCAAGCCTTCTTTGGGTAACCAACTAACTCTCTTTCGTCCTAATTGTAGTTCTTTAAAACTTATAATTCATGCTTTCAAAACATTCATTTGTGTCAAGGGCATCTCATGGTAGGCATCATTATACCTAGACTTGCAAGTTGAATCATGTCATAACATATTCATAGACCTTTTATTCAAAAATCATGTAAATGGTCACCCAACAAATTTAAACAATGTATGATAGTTCTTATTCTAGTAGCACATGAAAACTTATGCAAAACATCATATTTCAAGATTTCAACATACGGTGGCCAACTCATTTCACAAATCATGTGCAATTCTTTCATTTAACACAAGGAGAATTTTTGTAATAAGAAAATACCCTGTCTTCATTTCATAATCAACATCAAGTCTATGAATGATGGTAAAACATTTAACCCATGCTTTAGAATATGCAATTGAACAACCGATAACATACTAAATCAAATAAATTTCACATGGAGAGGAAGATTTCATGAATCGTGCTCTCATATTAGTAATCAAAATCATATAACATTTAAATCCATGTATATAATTCAAAACAGTGGAAAAAATTCATGATTATCTTATCAAATGGGTTCCAGATACATATTCTTTAAAGTAATTTCAAAACCCTTCATCTATACAAAACTTCATGCCTTTAAAACTTATTAAAAACAATTTCAATACACCCATGGGGTTTAGGGTAGTCCCAAGTGCCTTAATGACGAAGAAATCATGAAGAATTTTACCCTTTTAGCTTGAATGCACAAACCCTAAGTTATTTTTCTCCTCTTTTTCTTAAGGAAGATGAACTAGGGATTTGAGAGTGTTAATACGTATTTAAGGAGCTTAATTTCATGTAAAGATGTTTAGGGATGATTATGAAATGTAAAAGACTTTCTTTCCCTTGAAATAACTCAAAAATTGAGCCCTTATACCCCAAAACATTAGCCATGCGGTGCCCATCCCATGGCCTGACCATCAAGTGGGCGGTGCCTAGCCCATGACATAGCCATAACATGGGTGGTTCCTTACCCATCGCCTAGAACAAGGTGGTAGATGCCTAGGCCATCTCCTAGCCATTCAAGTGGCGGTAGGCGATGGCAATGTGATGCCTAGCCATTGCCTAGGCTTTAATTTGCAACACCTACTTTGAAACATATGATATACCATCACTACGAGGGTCCTAAAGGTCATTTTTTATGAATTAAAAGAGTGTTAGAACTATGGGGTGTTATAGATAAGGAGCTCTGTGATCTAACTTCTCAAATGGAGATTTACCATGCAGAAGAGTAGATGATAATCGATTGAAAATATACCTTGCAGTAGTAATACATTCTCCCTAAAATTAAGCCTTAAAATCTCAAAGTTGTAACCGTATTCCAGAATATACCTGTGTCTCCTCTTAACCACTTCATTTTATTGAGGAGTATACACACATGAACTTTGATGAACTTTGAATGCAGTACCATGGTCTGTCCTGAGACACTTAACAAAGCATGCAAACTGATTTCTGACCATTATTAGAAAGTCTTAAAGGTTAACAAAACCTCAGACTTAGAATGCATAAAAAATATCTAAGTAAATTTGGTGTGGTCATCTACCACAGTCATAAAGTATCTCTTACCATCATGAGTAGGAACTCTATAAAAGCCTCACACATCAATATGAATAAGAGCAAAACTAGTAGAAGCATGATGTGGTAATCTTACCATTCATTTACACTCAATATTTGTGTATATTATGATATTTTAAATGAATAAATGAGACAAATTTGTGATAAAATACACTAATATCCAATCTTTACAGGTATAGATTTAAGGAGATAGAAAAAATGGATTGGAGCCTAAAATGATCAAAAGGGGAAACAAGAAAGTGCAGCTTAAGACCTGGAGCATAGGGCCTCAGTTACTGCGGTTGTAATTTGCTGACCAAGATCACTATAGTCAAGCAGGGTAAATCCACCATAGTTGCATAAGACTATAACGGTCGCATCTAAGATAATGTGATCGTGGCTTGGCAAAAGATAGCAGCCCAAGGGCAAAACTAGAAATACACATGGTTGATCCCAATTTTGAAAAAAGACTAAAACCCTAACATCATTGATGAGAATTCATCTTCCCCAATTTTTAGGTTTTAGCTCTTGAGTTCATAGCCTCCATACTTGGACAATAAAATATTGTATAAATTTTGGGTGAAGTCTACATTGCAGTAACTTCTAAGTGAAAGAATAGCTCACTTCCATTGTTGATTTTTGGGAGTGCAAAGTTTGAAGTAACATTCACTTAATCTTCAACATGTCATTTCAATGGAGATAATGGGTATATCTATGCTTATTTATCTTATGTGTAGCTAAATATCTCTCTTGGGGTTATGTGTGATAGGGATTAAAGTGTATGTGGGTTGTCATTGTTAGCCTCTATTTGGTAGTTCATTTTTATGGGTTTTATCATTGCTATACTAACTTGGTTAGGATTTGTTGGTGAAATCCCGAAATACCCACATGGGTTTGATGAGTGAAAGCTCCAAACTCTAGAAAGCTCAAAGCCATCTTCAAAAGAAGGGTTTTGGGTGAACTTTAGGAATAAATATCATCCTTGAAGAGGAATGTGGAGACCAAATAAATGATAGACAATTATGTGTGTAGTTTACTAAATTTTCACTATCTTAGACATAAGGGTGATTCTGAAGTTAACTATACCATGGGTATTATCCTAGAAATGGGGATGCCTAAATTGAGATTTGGTTGCCAAATATTAAACAAATCCGTTAGGTATTTGAAAGAATAAATGGGTGAAAGTTTGGTGTTTTGTTGAAAGACTGGCATCAAAACCTATAACCAAACCTACCCATATTTGATCTACTAAATTGATGTTGATTACTAACACCTACATGTCACTCCCTTAATAATGCTTAATTCCAAGATCCGTGCATAATTGTTAAAATTATAATTATTCATAGCCCCAAATTTATACTAGAAAACCCAAAAAAGAAACATTAGTGTAGATACCTATCTCCCCCATTTTAATCTTCTTGTACTATTGGCTTGAATTTAACTTGTATCTATTATTCCGAATTAATTTGGTCCCCACTCACATTATTCCTTGTGGATTCGACCCTAACTCTAAAGTTGGGTAAATATATTAATGGCGATCGCCTTGCACTTAAATTGATGTGTAAGTTGATTATCAAAGCATATGAATGACTTACAGTAAAAGGAAGTCTTATTTGTTTAGCAATAGGACAAACAGTGCACACATGTTCATTGAGCTGAGAAAAATTCAAGCCACTAACATTCTTAAGAACCTTCAAGGGTGAATGCCCTAGTCTTCTATGCAATAGCAAGGTAAAATCATAACTAACTACATTATTACTGGATGTAGTATTATGTAATATTAAACTGATAGAACTAGCAATATTTTGCACAGTAAAATTAGCCAACGCCATAGACTGTTGCTTTGAAATTCCATAAGTGCTTGCTTCTATGTGATGCTCTTTGGTGATGTGTTCCTACAATATGTATAATCCATCATCTTCTTTACCAATCCTTATTACCTTCCCAGTGAAAAGCTCCTGATATATACAGAAATCAGGATATACGCCAACCAGACATTTGAGTTCTGTAATGATCTTTAAAACTCAGAGAAGATTCTACTTGAACTCAGGCATATGTAATACATCTTTCACTGTCATATTACTGAAAACTGAGGCATCTCCAAAAGTTTTGACACAAACTTGCTCCCTAATAGGGAGATGTAATTATTATTAAGCGGGTCAGATATATATTTAGACTTGCTTAGCATATGATTATTCAAGACCGTGTGATTTGTATCACTTGTATCCACTATCCATTTATAGTCACTTAAAATAGTCATAAGGGAAATGACAATATTTGCACCAACATAGTTGTCATTAATTAAACCAACCTGAGCATCATTAGCAACACACTCTGGTGCTTCGCCATTATCCATCATATGTGAAACTTGAGACTATTACTCAGGGGTAAATATTGATGGTCTACTATATACTGAGTAGAGGGTAGCTGATAGTAACTTCCTTAATCAAACTATGGTCCACATAAGAAATTTCTATAGAGAAAACCAGGATAAGAGTGCTGAGGATATGGATATGGAAAGACACATGAGAAGAGTTGTAGCTTTAATGTAATGAATATTTTTAAAGCCTAAGGACATGAGGTCTGAGCATTAGTTGTATGTGAAAATCCACTCTCAGTCATATTATGAGCTTGCAATTCCTCCTTTCTTCTAACTTATAGTCTGGTGGATATCCATGAAGTCTATAACACTCATCCTGTGTGTGGACCTTAGATAATAATATTCATATTTTAGAAATGATTTATTAGTAAAATTCTTTAATCCAACACCCTTACATACCGTTCTATTATTCAGTAGTGCATTAGGTCTACTATAACCACCTAAACTACGATTATTGTCTGTGTTATGATTGATCTTCTGGTATCTCCATATTCAAAATCATAGCATATGTTTGATTAACAGTGGATAGAGGTACAAATATTAAGATCTGACTTTTATCTTGAGCATAAGTTTCATTTAGGCCTATCAGAAATTGTCACAAATTTTGTTGCTGAAAGTGTTACTTGGATTAAGCGCAAGCACATATAGGAGAAGGTATTAGGTCCTCAAACTCATCTCTTAACTCTTTCATCCTAGAAAAATATGCAGAGACTGAAATTGCACCTTGAGTTAAGGTTGTTATCCCCTTATGCAAGTAAAACAGCCTAGATGTATTCACTTTATCAAATCTCTCCTTTACATCACACCACATTGTATGTGCATTTGAATCCATCTATGACAGTACTAACTAGATCCTTAGAAACTGTGTTCATAATCCAAGTAAGGACTATAGCATCACATCTTTCCCAAATCTCCTGTAAAATAGAATCAAAACTTTCTTTCTTACAAGCTCCAAGTAAAAAAATTCTACGTGTTCTTTCCTCCTAAGACTAACTTCATAGATACTCCACAATGCATAGTTCTCAGCTCCTAGAAGTTGAGTAGAGGTAAAGACCAAACCTTGAGTATTAGAGGGATAAATGTACAGCGGATGATTATGATTAATTTAATCTTTCATCTGAGTTGTTACATGTCAAGTTAAACCTATAACTAAGCTATTAACCACCTCAATTGTCATAATTTTCTCTAATTATAAAGATTTTTGAACAATTATTAAAATTCTACTTTATGCAAATTCGAGATTCTACTAGGAATTCTCTGATGTACTTTGAATTGAAGAATCTGAGTTGAGCAATGGCTCAAAGATAAATCTGAGTTGAACAATGGCTTAAAGAATTAAGTGGAACACTGGTTCATCTATTGAATCTTCTCTAGAAGTTTCAATGATTGATACACAAATCTTCTAGAGCCTTAGCTCTAATACCACGTTGAAGGTATTAGTCATGAATTTGTAGAGAGAAGATTATTGAAATAGAGAGAGTTTGAGAAATATCTCATCTTATATATAAACAAAAGTGTATAGAGTACTACATGTATAGACAGCTGGCTTTTGATAGCTAAGCACAACTACCACTAAGTAACCATGCTAATAACTAACTTGTTTCAACTAATTCTAAATAATTACACAAAAATTAATTACTGTGGTCCCCACAACTCTTTTCTTCTACAATATAGTATTGTTTTGCATGTATGGACGAAAGTTTAAAATTTGCAGTCGATACACTAAAGCTCCAGCTATACGCAATGTTTCAGGAAGGTCCAGACTACTAGGGTCTACAGTATGCATCCTTAACTTGTATTTCCGTAGAGGTTGTTTTCAAGGCTTGAAGTCATGACCTTCTGGTCACATAACAACTTTACCAGTTACTCCAAGACTTTAATGATCTATGGATAAAAATTATAAATGAAGTTTTAGATATTCAAGTCTACACGAATAAAAATATTCATGGTGAAAAAATTACATTAAATTTTAAATCTTTAAGTCTACAGTCGGGGTAGATCCAAGAATTCTTTTTTCAGAAAAATAAACTAATTAAATAATGTCAAAAAAAAATTATTTGTAAATTATAGATGTTAAATTTCTTAGCTTATTTGTGAATTTACTTCTTTATACTTTGAAATCTGCAAGTAAAAGGTGGGTTTAATTTTATCGAGACAAACAACCAATTTTTTATAAGGGTCCTGATACCTAATAACTTTTTGATGTGATTGAAAAACAGCGCTCTTTCTATCAACAAAATAAGAAATGAGGAAGAAATCTTTAAAAAGAGGTCTTTACTGAAAAGGCTTTGTGCCTCACATTATTACATCTACAAAGAGACTAGCTACTACTTAGTTAAAAAAAAGCTCCATAAAAACCATTTAGCATTTCTTCCCTTTCCTCTCACCCTTCTCTCTTTTATTCTCTTGTCTGTGTGTCAGTCCAGTTCACTGCTAAGGCGTGGAAGATTTTTCCCCTTACAAGGCATGAACTTCTTCACGTCTTAGTTTTTCTTAAAATGTCTGTTAACTTTTAAAAGTAAGGCATGAGGAAGCCCACACATTTGCTTCTTTTGAATTTTTCATTTGTCCCTTACCCTTTTGAAATTTTTGGTAAAAGGAAAAAGTTGCCAGTTAGGATTTGTACCGATAAGATGAATGAGACAAACTATTCAAGTGTATGTCACATTTCTCAAATCATCCATGAGTAGGCACTGAATGTAAAAATCTTTAACATATAATGACAATAATATACAGAACAACCTAATCAAAACAGTCATCCAGAAAGGTCATGTTCCGAAACATATGTTCATAGAACAAAACAAATACTATGCTACTACATCAACAAATATTTCTATCTAATAACTTCAAAAGCATTTCAGCCAAAAATCACAATCTGATTAAAACCTCCACAGAAAATTGTTTGGTAGGCTACTTCTGCTTCAGGTGATGCATAAAAAGATTTGGATACCTTAATGAGTACTTTTATTTTTGTGTCAAGAGATTCATCATCCACCAATGAATTGATTAATATTCTCACCACCATGGGAGAATTGGCTAGAAGAAGTTTGGTAAGATGTATCACAAACGTTGATCATGTAAATTATCCAAGCTTAACTTTTCGGAGGTAATTAAATGTTGTTGGGTTCTAAGTGGAAATGTAAATGGAAAAATGGAGGGAACAAATGGAGGAAAAAGTGAATTGTATTTTCATTTGAAGAAATTAAAGTTCTTTCACATTGGTGTGACAAAAAATCGTTCTTATGCTTATATTGAGAAGCATTCCATCATATGAAATAGTGAGGCAAGAACAAAACAAGACTCACATCGTCTTCGTTCGACGATGGATTTGTATTATCATTTTTGATAAAATTCATTTGAAACATGAGAACAAGTGAAGTTTTTAACTCAAAAATTTAATAGAAAATATTTTCTTCATTTGTGAATGCACATGGCATGTGAGGACGCATGTCGCAGCGTACCTCAAAGGGGCATGACTGTTCGAGGCACTGTTTTGAAATGGAAATGACTTGTGTGCATAGGTGGCCATCTGCGGGCACATGTGGATAGTGCAGGTCATGATAGAAGTTTTTGGTTTTGGTAAAAACATAAGTTGTGGACATAGGTCCCCATATGCGGTCCCAAATAGGGTCTGCAGGTCATCCAAACATTTTAAAAAGTTGTAACTTTCATGAACTATTGCTTTTTTTCTGAATCAACTCTTTATGGCTATAAAAACCTAATTTTTCATCAGGTTTTAGTATGAAATTTTGATGTGAAAAGTCATTTCCTTATTGTGAAAAACTCTAGTGTGATTAAAAAACTATTGAGTGAGCTCGTTGTTCAGTAAATTTGAGGTACCACTATTTGTTGAATTAAATTATTTTATCCTAAGAGGATATATTTCATAACCTCAGGTAAATAAATTTCTTAAGAACACACCGTAAAATCGGTGGACTTGATTCTCTAGTTTTTGTCTTCATTTTTTTTCTTAAAGTTGGTTTTACCATTTTTTTAGAAAATTATTTGAACTTCATATTGATAGTTCTTAAACTATTTAAACTTGTGTTTGAAGTTCTTGAAATATTATTTTGAGAGTTCATAAGTTGGTTGAACTTGTGTTGAAGTTCTTATGGATTAAATACAGATTTTGTACCCAAAAAATAAAAAGCTTAAGGAATTTAATCAATAATCTATATTTTGAATTTATGGATATTAGAGCCTTTGGATTTTAACTCTGTTTGAACTTAATATTGATTTAAAGATATAAAAACTTCATCAAGAGTTAAGGTTCATTCCAAGTAGCTGTTATAATCGAGAAATTACCACCTTTATGAAATGATTCTAAAAGTTACTTAAAGCATAAGTGTAAGGAGACATCTGTTGAAGACCTTGTTGTGAGGTTAAGGATTGAAGGGGACAACAAGGCACTTATATAAGATTTCTCTACTAGGTGAAGCAAATATTATGGAAAATAACCCTAATAAATCAAAGAAGAGAAAAAATATCAGGACAACAAGCCACTCCTCCTAAGAGAAAAGTCAAAAAAAGTTACTTTAACTGTGGAAAAGTTGGCTATAAGTCTGCAGATTATCAAACTCCGAAGAAGGACAAGAAAAATGATCAAACGAACATGATTGAATTCAAAGATAACGTGGAAGATCTATGTTCTATGACTTTAGAGTTCAGTTTGGATGGAAATCCTATATTCCAAACACAACCTTCAGAATTCGTTATGGTCACTTTGAATTTCTAGTCATGTCTTTCGGGCTAACAAATGCCCAGCAACCTTTATGGACTTGATGAATAGAGTGTTCAAACAGTACTTGGACATATTCATCATAGTCTTCATTGATGTTATTCTTGTCTATTCTCGTAGTAAGAATGACCATGCAGACTATCTCAGAATTATGTTGGAAACCCTTAAAGATCATTAGTTATTCACTAAATTTAGTAAGTGTGAATTTTGGATAATCTTAATAGCTTTCCTTGGCCATATTATTTCTGGTGATGGCATTAGATTTGATTCTCAAAAGACAGAAGTTGTGAGAAACTGGCCTAAACCTGTCTCTACATCGAATATCAGGAGTTTCTTGGGTCTAGATGGCTATTACCGACAGTTTGTTAAAGGGTTTTCATTTATTGTGTCCCTCATGTATAGATTGACTCAAAAGAAAGTTAAGTTTCAGCGATCAGATTCTTGTGAGAAGAGTTTTCAAGAGTTGAAGACTCGACTCACTTCAGTCCCAATTTTAGGGTTACTTGATGGTACAGATGGATTTGTTGTTTACTATGATGCTTCTAGAGTTGGTCTAGATTGTGTTTTGATGTAGAGAGGTAAGGTCATAACCTATGCCTCTAGACAGCTTAAGCCTCATGAAAAGAACTATCCTACCCATGATCTTAAGTTAGCAGCTGTTGGTTTTCCTTGAAGATTAGGAGGAATTATCTATATGGGGTGCATGTTGATGTATTAACGAATCACAAAAGTTTCAAATATGTGTTTTCACAGAGAGTTAAATCTCTATTAGAGAAGGTGGTTAGAATTGTTGAAGGATTATGACATAAGTGTTTTGTATCACCCGATCAAGGCCAATGTAATGGAAGACGCCCTTAGTAGACTATCTATGGGCAGTGTTGCTCATATTGAGAATGATAAAAAGAAGTTAGTTCAGGAGGTTCATCAGTTGGCTAGACTAGGCGTTCGGCTGGTTGATTCAACTAAAGGTAGCATATGGGTTTGAAATAGTTTGGAATCTTCATTGGTTGCCGAAGTGAAGAAGAAATAAGATAAGGATTCCAGTTTGGTTAGGTTGAAAGAGTCAGTCAGAGATAAAAAAAAAGTAGAAGGTTTCTCCCATGGGGGAGATGGTGTTACATACCAGGGTAGACTGTGTGTGCCATGTGTTAATGGTTTGAGGTAGTAGATATTATCGGAAGCGCATAGTACACGTTACTCTATTCACCCAGAATCCACCAAAATGTACCATAATTTGAAGGAAATCTACTGGTGGAGTGGCATGAAGAGAGATATTGCTGAGTTTGTAGCCAAGTACGCTAATTGTCACTAGGTTAAGGTTGAGCACCAAAAGCCTGGTGGTACCTTGCAAGAGTTTGGTATCCCTACTTAGAAATGGAAAGAGGTGAACATGGACTTTGTAAAAGGGTTACCTCATTTGCATCATCAACATGATTAATTTGGCTTATTGTGGACAGAATGACCAAGTCAACTCATTTCCTGCCAGTTCATACTTCCTATTCAGCTAAGGATTATGCTAAGTTGTATATTAGAGAGTTATTCAGATTACATGGAGTTCCTTTGTCCATCAGTTCAGATAGGGGTACTCAATTTACCTCTCACTTTTGGAAAGCCTTTTAGAAGGGTCTTGGTACCCAAGTTCATCTCAGTTCAGATTTTCATCCTCAGAAAGATGGTCAAACAGAAAAGACTGTTCAGACCCTGGAAAATATATTGAGGACGTGTGTTCTTGACTTTAAAGAAAGTTGGGTTAACCACTTGCCATTGATCGAGTTTTTCTACAACAACAGTTATCATCCTAGTATCCAAATGGATCCATTTGAGGCTCTCTATGGAAAAGGTATAGATCATCTATTGGTTGGTTTGAAGTGGATAAGGCAGCTTTAGTAGGACCAAATGTGATATTTAAAGTTATGGAAAAGGTTCAGTTGATTAAAGAGAGGCTTAAGACAGCTCAGAGTCGTTAGAAATCATATGCAAATATGGGGAGAAAGGATCTTGAGTTTGAGGTTGGTCACTTAGTTTATTTGAAGATTTTGACCATGAAAAGAGTGAAGAGATTTGGAAAAAATTATAGAATATTGAGTCATGTGGGGAAGGTAGCATAGGAGCTCAAGTTGTCTGCAGATTTTTCATTCGCTCACCCAGTATTTCATGTCTTTGTATTAAAAAAGTGTATTAGTGATCCATCTATTGTAGTTATGTTAGAAAGCACTGAAATTCAAGACAGCCTTTCTTATAAAGAAATCCCAGTTGAGATCCTTGATCACCAGATTCGTAGAATAAGGAGCAAAGAAGTTCCCTTGATCAAGGTTCTCTGGCTAAATCAGTCCGTTGAAGGTGCGACTTGGGAAGCAAAAGCAGATATGCGAACCAAGTACCCTCAAATTTTCTCAACAAGTTCAAATTCAGCCTAAGTAACAGGTTCCCTCATATTTTTTCTATTTCATTCTCAGTTCTATCTTTATGTAATCTTCTTTATGTCATAATCATGTATTCAAATCAATTCATTCATGCAGTCTTGTTTCCAATTGTGCAAGTTTAGTGCATAATCTCAGTTCCTCAGTACTCTTAACTTAAGCAGTCTCATTTGAGGACGAATGTTCCCAAGGCGGAGATATTGTGATACCCCATATTAGACTTAGTTTAGTTCAGCTTATAGTGCTTCCATAAAAGACTTAGAACCTAAATATTTAACTAAGTGTTGAAGACTTAGCCTTATTATTTACTCCTTAACTTCGAATACTTGATCACTGAGCGGGAAGTATGGGTTTAGCGCATCCTATTTCCCCAAAACTACATTCCACCTTAGGATCTTAATACCCATAATGGGTTCAGATAGTGATCACTCTAGCTTAGGTTCTATTCCTATGGAAAGGGTAGATGACTCTCCCTAATGTGAGCTTTTCCCTACAGGGAACAAGACGTTCGATACCATGATTACTCACATGGTGTATGTCATTTAGAAAAACCTCCCTAATAAATATTAGAAGTAAAGCTTTTAGAAACTAAGTGTGTGACTCATATGGTTTATTCAGTATGCTTTATTAGTCATGTCTTATGATTTTCAATTTTCAATTTTATTCATGTTCAAGTGAGTCACCTACACTTATCATGCATTACAACTTATAGAAACTAAGTGTTATGGTTCACAAAGTTTGTTATTATGCACTACTACTCATGATTATGATTTTATAGCTTTGTTTATTCAAGCTTGAGATAAGCCATTTACACTTAGCATGTATTGTTTGAAATTCTGATGTACAAAGCTAGTTATTATTTTATTTATGCATTCACCCCACATACTCAGTACATTCCAGAAGTACTGATCCACATATATGTCTATATGCTACATTGTCTTATAATGTAGGTCCTAGTGCTCAATTCCAGTAGCGTGATTAATTTTGAGCATCTTCACCTACACCCGAGCTCTTGGTGAGTCCTCATAGTTCAAGGGCCCATTCTACTAGATGTTGATGATAGTGAAGTATTTTAGTCATTTGCTTTTCATTCAGTTTGAGTTAGTTTGGGCTTGTCCCAGTGGCTCTCTAGTTAGAAATAGAGGTTTGTCCGATTGTTTTTCATTTTTAGATTTCAACAGAGTTTGTTTTAAAGTTTAAGACTTTCAATAAGATATTAATTCAGTTTCAGTTAGGATAGTTTTTCAGTATTTTGAGATTTTTCATGTGAAACTCATTATCACTATGAGTTCCAAGGTTGTTAGCAGGCTTAAAAAGGGTTATCTTGGGACTATTTGTAGTCTTGAGTACCATATGATGTCTAGGGTATATTTTCGGGGCGTTATAGTTGTACTCTTAATTCTAACTTGTTTGTTGTTTTTGTTTGGTGTTTCTTTTGTTAGGTACAATGGTGGGGGAAGTTAATATACCTAATTTCGCCCTTCAATTGACTTTATCTACCATCATGGAAAAGCTCAATAATATGGATAATCAGTTGGGATCCATAGAAGGGAAGATGACTAGCTTGAAGAACTACAAAACTCTACCCTTTCTACTCCCCAAAACTACCAAGATTTTTCTAGTACATGATCAAAAGTCTTTTACTTCCATATCCCTGAAGACCTCTATCGAATGTACAATCCTCAACCACAAATCCATGAACCCATCCTACAACCACTACTTATCCAGATAATCAAAATCTCGTTCATCCAGTACAACCCCAATTCAACCAAAATACCCCACAAAACCAAGAACCACCTATCCAAATACCCCGAAACCAAGGACTACCTCAAGCTCTACTTAACCAAATTCTACCACCCCAAGCCCCAATTAACCAAAATTAACCTATCTAAGTTGAAGATATAGGGAAAGATGGACCCCAAAGAGAAGACATGATGATGGATGAGGTGGCCAATAGTAGAGAAATTTAAGAGGAAGGGCATAGAAGATGAGGATAAATATTTGGTTTGGTTCCCCATGGAAGAGGAAATTTAGGAAACCAACGCCAAGGTCAAGGAGATCAATGGGAAATAAGGAGAAAATATTGGGTGAGACATGGGTCTTTACTCTATAAGATCCACTTTTCCTATCTTTGAAGGAACTAGTGATCCTTCGATTTACCTTATTTGGGAAGTAAAATACAATAGTATCTTCTAACTTAAGAAGTTATCGGACACAAGAAAGTTGACCAACCATTGCTCAACTTTAAGGGTATGTTTTTACTTGGTGGGAAACCAAAAAGATGCATTAAGAAAGAAATGGTAATCCCAACCTTTTGGATTGGGATGAATTGAGATCACATATGAGGAAGAAATATGTGACAGAAAGGTACAAATAATAATGACTCACCAAGCTTTATAACTTAAGATAAAGAGGTAGAGATGTGAAAGACTACTATGAAGAATTTCAAAACTTGATCATTAGACTTGAGATTATTGAACCCCTAAACCATTGCATGGCTCAGTTCAAAAGTGGTTTGGATTATGACATTGTTTCTCAACTAGTTTTCCACAAGTTTGAACATATAGAAGACCTTATTAAAGCATTCATTAAGGTTGAAAGGACAATAATGGAAAAAACTCTTTTAATAAAGATTACACATCCTCTAGTTCATTCATTGAACAAGAACAAAAAGCTTAAAAAGTCCTGTGAAGAAGCCCATTGAGAAGGCTATCCTAGGTTATCTAGCAAAGAATGAAGGTAATCAATACTCTAACATGAATCCTAGAGTTATTATTTGTTTCATGCCAAAGTTGGGGTCATAAGGCAAGTGAATATCCCAATCAAAGAAAAATAATTTTGGTGAAAGGTGATTCTTACTTTGTTAGGGATAAGGTAAACTAAGAAGATAGTGGTGAGAAAGAAACCAGAAGAGTGAAGACTCTGGGAGAAAAGGAGAACTTGCAGAAGGTAAAGGGGAAATTAGTGTACCCTAGTTTGATGATGAAAGTTTCCCGTGAAGATATTTGGCCTCAAAAAGGGGAGATCATGAATTTTAGCTTTGTGATGAGGTGGGAGATGAGTAGTGAGGATAATATTATTTGGGTTTGATAAGGGGAGCTTAGTGCCAAACCCAAGCCCTTGTTGTTTACAGACAATGGTCCTAGTATTTTGCCTAGCACCATGTTTCTCTTTTGTAGGGTCATGGGGAAGTGATTCCAAATGAAGAATCCAATAAAGCTCATTATGGGTATAAACTTGAAGTCCTAGTTGAGTTCTTATTCAAGGACTCTAAAATTGATGACAATTTGGCTTAAATAAGGATCCTAATAAAAATCTTGTAAGTTGGTGGATACTTGCAAGCTAGTAGTTAAACACTTAACCCCATGAATCGAATGAAGGATCCCAAGTTTATGCCCAGAAAGGAAGGTCCATAAGGTACAAGTATGGAAGGCAAGAGAGCAAGCTCAAGGATTTGATCCAAAGGTATATAACTACCCCATCTTATTCCATGCAATCCTTGGAATCATGATGACATTTACCCTATTATAGGCATTCTCTTAAAGGTGCTTGACTTCAAACCCTACAAATAAAGTGTTGATATCTCTCCAACCACTTCATGGTTTTTCATAGATGTGCTTAAACTGTATGGCCTATGTAACTCGGATGGACAATTTATTTATTATTTGGAGAAGAGTCTATGGTCCCTACTTGGTAAACAACTCTTGTTTCTTGTCCCTTGTAACACTTATGTGGATAAATAAATTGATCTTCTCTTGGAAAGTTGTTTAAGTGAAAGGGATGTGAGGTGTATAAGATCTTTGTTCGAACTTTCATGTGTTCTCTCCTTGGGAAACTTAGATGATCTTAGCTTTTGTCACTCCATTATCTTTGTTTGTGAGATTGTTATGTTTATGTTGAGAATTTATTGTGTGTAAACATGGCTTGTTGTGAAAGGAAGGGTAATTTACGCCCTAATGACTACTTGTTCTATCTTTGGTTGTTCCAACATGTAATGATTTGATTGTTAATTGAATTGAACCTATTGGTAATCTTGTTCATGGAAATACCTTGGAAGAGTTTCATGATTCTTCTTATAGCCAATCCTTTGGTTCCTTGTATGATGAGTTCTTTTCTTTAAACATAAGGGATGTTGGTTATATATCAAGTGATTGTTTCCTTGGCATAATAATATTGATGTAAACCTTTGTGCTAACCCTTGTGCTTCGCTTCGAGAAAATATGGGTTGTTTGTTTGTCTCTTTTGCTTTCAGGATTTAGATTCGAGGTCGAATCTTATTCAAGAAGTAGAGAATGACACAATTCAAAATTCTTCCAGACACTTTGATAGGATGAACATGAAGAGAGAGATGTTGGAAGACCTCTTAATACTATCAAAAGGGTGCCAAAGGATGGTGATCACCTCCAAGAAAGGTCAAGGGGCCTTGGTGAGGTCAAAAAGAAGCAAAAATGAGCTTGGAGAAGCACTAGAGGGACCTACGTAGCCATATTGGCATGTAGGAGGAGCACATGCAGCCATAGATGGCCAGATTGGCCTTTCCAGAGGAATCTGCATCGGTACATGCGTGAGCATGTGATGGGTCTACGTGAGCATGTGCCATTTTGCTGAAATGGCTCACTTTTAGGCCCATATTTTTAATAATTAGCCTTAGGCTATGAATGGGAGTTTCTCATTCATTTTTAGACTAACTTTGATGCTAATGAATAATTATACTCTTGTGGAAGTGTGTAAGCTTGGATTACCTTGCGTTGATTTCTCGTTTTGAAATATTAATTGCTTGGGAATCAATCCCTTTGTGGTCTACGTAGGAGTTTAGGTGTTTAGACTGAATTATTGAATTGAGAATTAAAGATTTAATATATCTTTTGTTTGCTTTTCAATTCTTTCTTTGTGTCTATCTTTACTTGCTTTCATCTATCCTTCATCTTTTAGTAACGTAGTTTTTTCTAGTTTCTATAGTTTGGTCCTTATCAATTATCTAATCCTGACGTTGACTTATATGTAAACTATCAAATTGTCAAACTTACCCCTAAATTATCAAATTGGCTTATATGTAAACTATTACATGCCCGGACAATTGGAAAGTTCCAAATATAACACTAGAAGAAGATTCAAACAAACCAACTATTCCATCACTATTCAATATAATACTCAACAAGTACATTTTAGGTCAGGGGAGGAGAGTGTATACACAACCTTACCTATGGCTTCCACTAATTCAGCCAAAGCAAAGCAAACGTTCCAGTCAATACCTTATAAATACATTTGCTGGCTTGTTCTTCTAAGATTATAAACCATCATAACTAAATATTAAATATTACTCCCTCGATTTCAATTTTTCTGTTCAATTTTGACTAGACACAAAATTTAAGAAAGTAAAAAGAATTTTTGAATGTTGTGGCATTTAATTAAAGATGACAACGATGACAACACCAACATACCTAGTGCAATCCCACAAACGAGGTCTGTTGGACGGTAGTATGTACACAGATCTTATCCCTACAAGATACATCTTAAACTAAATATATACTGAATACACCGAAATATCTCTTAATCTTTTAATGTGTTATGTGAAAAGTTAGAATTAGAAAAATATCAAAAAAAAAAAAAAAGTGACATTTTTTTTGTTTTGCAGCGATCTAAAATAAGCTTAAGAAGCTGTTTCGAAGTGGAAATTACAACCTTTTGGGAGAATGGAACTGGGAAAAAATCGAAAATAGTGGGAAAAGTTTATGATTATGTAGTGACCCAAAAAGGCAAAGAGAAATATTTTTGAGCTTGAATTTGTAGTTGTTATAAATTTGTTTTTAATTTTATATTATTTTTACCCAAAAGAAAATAGGCTAAACGTGTTAAAAATTGTTCAAAATATCCTTTTTTGTGTTTTAATTTATTGGATTAAATTTATCACTCTTTTTAATCTATTGAATCAAGACGTACTTATCATATTAAAAATAGTGTAAAAGTACTCTAGTTTCACATATGAAACTTTTTTTTCATGATATTGAATATTATATATTAATTTCATAAAGGAAATGATTTTTTTTAAGAGAATCATCTCTTTTCTTAAATTTTAACATGTCATTTATCAACTTTCTTGACCAAGTTTTGAACATGTTAGCTTTTAGTTTTATATATAATTATTTCTTAATCGAACTCCCACTAATTCGTATATATATTTTCAAAGCTACAAATATTTTATTTCTTACACTAATGAGATGATGTTTCATAATTCCAACTACATAATTATTAATCGTAAGTATTTTGAGTTGAGATTAAAAATTTAAAATTTACTTATATGCATTATGTATAACAAGAGCTAAGGTAAATTGCATAATAAATTAGAGGAAGTGTATCGGTGTAATTTGAGAAGAATATGTTGGTAAATAGAGGATAATTAGACAAAATATAGGAGAAAAGTTATATTTAATTTTCTATGTGAAATATTAATGTAGTCCATAAAAAAAAATGCTACTATAAGGCATGTATGGTTTCACTAGATAAATACTACAATGATTCTATGGCGGAAAAATAAAAGGAAAAAAGATAGTAATATCATGAAAACAAAAATGATATCCTCGCTAATGAGTTAATTTTACATAAGTTTCGTGTTGAATTAAGTCATTCTGGGTCATATAATCTTGGGTAGGCTCATAATTTTATGTTGATCAATAACTAAACATCACGTATTAAATTAAAATGTAATGAAATGCCTTATAATTGTGATGGTAGTTGAGGGACAAAATTAAGGGTAAATTTGATTTAATAGTCGAAAGGAGTACAATTTTAGCTATTTCTAGGACAACAACATCATATCTTGTAGTATATCATAAAGTGGGGTGGAGAGTAATTGCAGATATAGACCTTTGAGTACATTGTAGATATAGACCTTATCAATATCTTTTAAAGGTAAAGAGGTTTGTTTTCGAAAGATGTTAAGCTTAATTGAAGTAAATTAAAGTAAATACCGAAAGAAAAAACGATAATGAGGACAAACATTATAACTAACATTCAAGGACTTCAATTTCAAAAATATATGCAAGGAGTTATAACAACAAGACAAGGTGTTATGACCCAAATATAGTAAACAAATGATGCTATTAAATACCAAAAGCCAAAGACTACTCAAATAATGTAATGCTAGTATAATGTATAATTATTATCTATTAACATTTTATCCTTATTTGCGATATTTATGCTACCCTATTTGCTGTACATTAAGGCTATTTTTAATCTTACAAATAAAAATGAGGAGCGTATTTGATTCAATAGGTGAAAGAAATTCTTAGACCATTTCTAATGAATACATTAAGAACATCTTTTATCCTTTTGATTTTTTTCTTTTATAAAAAAATATTTTTTTTCACCCAAAAAACTTTATTTTACGCCTAAAATATCTAAAACAATTATTTTCTTTTCAATCTGTAAATGAAATAAGTAAGAAATCAGCATCCGAAGAATAGTAATCTCTATATATTAGTTAAACCAATCTAATCGACGGCCACAATCGAACTAATCAAATCAACGGCCTCAATCCACCCAAGAATTTGCCTACATATACACCCTCCAACACCTTACAACTCCTCATTCCAATTTCAACCCTTCAAAAGAAAACCGCCAAAACTGAAAAAACCGTTCGCCAATGGCAATGACTAACCAATTCCTCCTTCCTCTCTTCTTACTCCTCCTCTCCATCACCACCACTGCCACCTCCGCCGCTGCCGTCAATTCCACCGCCAACACCACGTCCGCGGCAGTCAATTCCACCATTGACATCATCTCTACCGCCGACAACTTCCCGGAATCCACCACAAACACCACTAGCACCGCCGCAAAATACTCCATTTCCCCACACGAACTCGATACCCTCTTGCGTGTCTTACGATACAGAGGTTACCCTCTCTTCAGCAACGCAATTGACACCTCCGACGTCCAATTCCAAATCCTCACCGCCACCGCCGCTACCACCGCCGACGTGCCTCCATCATTCACTATATTCGCCCCCAAAGATCATTTCCTCTACACACTCGACATGGCTGCCAATGCCGATGCTTACGTAGCCGCACTCCGATCCCACGTCATCCCTTCTCACCGACTAACCCTCTCTCAACTCCGTAACCTCACTGCTCCATACCTTTCTACCCTTCTCCCCCATTACAGTATATTAGTCGAAAACAGCAATACCGATGACGTTTTCGTTACGGTTGATGGTGTTCGGGTATCCGACCCGAATCTTTTTATCGGGTCGAGATTTGCTGTTCATGGGTTAGATGGAATTCTTCTTACTGGGTTCAACATGTATGAGGACGCACTTAGTCAAATGGGTAAAGGTTTTTTTGCGCCGGAGAAAGTTGACCCCACTAGCCGGAATTATGCGGCGGCAACGGCGACGTCGGCTGTAGGGTTGCCGGAGGTGAAGAATGGAGGATTTTCAAAAGTTATGAGGAAGCATAGGAGATTGCAGTATCGCCGGATTTGGAAGAGTAATTACAGTGTCCGGCGGAGTAATGACGGTGGTCGCGGTGGTGAAGATGATTTCTAAGGGTGTTAGTGTAATTCTTGGATTTCTTGTGGGGTACAAGTGTCTTTGTAAGAAGATGATATCTAGGGGTGTTACAGTAATTCTTGGGTTTCTTCTGGGGTAAAAGTATCTTTTTGAGAAGATGATTCTAGGGGCATTACAGTAATTTTGTAGCTTTCTTCTGGGGTAAAAGTGTCCTTTTGAATTGTACTGCTCGTGAATTACCAATTGTGAATATTAATGGAAATGAAATCAATAGTTCTATGAATTTCCATTTTGAGAATATAAATTAGTCTTGGTTTTTTCCCATCTTTTTTGTTGGTGATCATACTCTGTATAAAATAAAGATGGAGAAATATCCTCTTTGAAGTAACAAAATTAGGGGTGTGCATCGATCGATTATTGGTTTTTTGATTTTTAAATATATTAAACCAATAATCAAATCAATAAGGTATTTTTTATCGGTTTTCGGTTTATTAGTTTTTAGTTCTTAACGGTTCAGCTTTTGGTTTAATCGATAAGAAAAATACTCATAAAATAGAAATAATAGTAACTAACATGAAAAAAAAAAAACGAATCTTAGTTGCAACCAAAAATCTTATATGATGTGTTTTAATTTACAAGAATCTTCAAGTTTGAACTAAATATTGTTAGGAGAAATTAAGAGTTTGTATAATTGAAATAATAGGTTTGTTAATTTATAGAAATTAGAGAGAAATATATAATAAGTCATTTAATATATATATATATATATATATATATATACACCAAACAGTTATATTTCAATAAAAACAGTATATTTCAATGAAAGCAGTAAAACAGTGGTAGAGACAGTAAGATGGTGGTAGATTTCAATTTTCTGGTAATAATGATCGATTTTTTAGTATATCAATTTGTAAAACCTACTCAGTACTCCCTCTTTCCTATTGTTTCTTCATGTTTATTCTTATCGTTTATATTTTCCCCATTTTTTTTTATTTTTTTTTACTTTACCCTGTTCATCTCTTCCTCTTAATCTATGTTTTTAACATCGTACTTCTTTAACCACACCCCGAAAAGTTTTGGTCTGGCAGCTAACACTCGTCCTTTGTCTATTTTGCAGACCTATTGGACTATCAAGGCCAGAATTCCTAGGAATTTACAGGTTAATCCATCGTCGGTATTAAGAAATTAAGAGACTAACCATATACTAAGGGTAAGAATGTTATATCTAATTTAATTTACATAATTTATAAAAACAATGTAAAATAAAAACATGGATATAAGAACATAACTATTTTTGTGGGGAAAATATGTAAATAAGAACTTACATGAAGTAACTAGGAAAGAGGTTTCCCTTTCGGGAACCCCCGAAAGATCTGAATAGAAAACTTGAAGCTTTTATTTAAATCACAATGATACAAAGTTTATACAAGAGAGACTGACTTGGATAAGTTTTTTGGGAGGAAGGGTTTAAACATTTCAAGGTTTTTAGGTTGGTTGGTTTCACTCTGCCTTCTCTTGATCGAATGTGCGCCTTTTATAGGCAAAATATACATAAAGGAGTGGTTCTAAAACCACTACGTGGCCTCAACACAATTGGCCGACACTTTTTGATAAGAGATAAGAAAGAAAACTTTAATAATGCAAGTCAGGTACTCTTTGGGCCCCATCGTCACATGCGTTATTAATTTTCTTTCAAACTTATTTTGACGCGTGCTTCAACAGTTTTTCTTTCTTTTGGAAAGTAGTGATAAAGGAAGCACTCTGACTCTGACTATTACAAGACATAAAGTAGGCATCCCTACTTGACTACTCTAGCTAATAATACAAACTGTGGAAACTGTAGATTATCTTTATGTATCCAAGTTGTGCAGGGCAATGGAGTCGAAGCGCATGCCTGAGTCGTCGTCTTCATATGGATCCTGGGCATCCTGGAATTGTGCGATATTATCTTCTTCGTCTGATCTTGCTAAATTATTATCTGTATTATTTATCTCTGGCACAACTCTGTCTAGATTAGTGGGCTGTTCGTCTGGTTGTGCATCCATGTATTTATCTTGAGTCTGGTTGCTGAAGAATCTGTCTAGTGTCTGTTTAATTATTGTCTCTATTGTCTCATTTTTTCTCTTAGATATTAAAGTCTTCTTTAAAGTCCTATGTCCGGATTTTGTTAATTTAGCTTTTGATGAAGAATACCCTTCATCCTCACTTTTTGGCAAAGTGACAGCCATTAACGGATTTGATTTGTCTTTACCGATCACCGTTTGAATCGGACTAGCTGTACCAACATCCGGTACAGTGGATTTCTGAGCATTTAGTGAGAAATGCACACCCTTCTCATCCATTTTTTGAGGAGATGGAGAACTCTGAGCTGGAGTCTGAGTTTGTGCATCAGTTTTGCTGGCTGGATTCTGCTGGCGGAGTCTTGTCTCTAACATTTGTATTTGTTTTATCAATCTAGTGTTTTCCATAAGGAGTGATTCTTTTTGGGCATTTAGCGTCTTGAAGTTCTCCGTCATTGAAGAACAATGGTTGCAAAAGATAATCTTTCCAGTCTCTTTTTGCAAATTATACTGGGGTATTTGGTCTGGATTTTGTCTAAGGGAAGGAGATATATAATAATTTGGCCCTAAATATCCTCTAGCATGATTGGTGGCTTCGGTAAAATCATTAAAACCTTTAAAAAGAGGGGCTTTAAAACCTTGTATGGAGTCTAATACTTCTAACCATGTTTGGAAAATTCCGTTAGTTTTTCCATGAATGACTACATAGTATTTAAAACGAGGCCTACTTTTTTCTGCCATGTAATGGCATAAAGCATTCATAGATGCCATGAAATGATTACGGTTTTGTCTATTATAAGAAATTCAGAGATTATCTATTAAACACCTTTGGGGTATGTCTAAAACGTAATCTGGTCTTACTTTAAAGGATATGTTGCTTTCTGGGTATGCAATTAAATTAAATGGTCTGAAATGAATTCTTTCCATTGTCTCTAGGGATTCTAGTGGTCTAAACTTTAAGTTACCTAACATTGTCTGGTGGTAAGACTCGGAAGACGAAGCTACACCTTTGCCTTTGTCCGCAGGAGGTTGTCCTGTTGGTCTCATGCTGAAAACAAATGAGTGAAATTAAACTTATTTATTTATTCCCAGTTGTAGTCTACTTAACTGGTCAGCTAAGTCGTTTTCTTTTCCTTTTATATGTTCGAATACTATATTCTTATAAACAGATATGCTATCTGTAAAATTTAACCATCTTCTTCTACTACTAGTTTTGTCATTTATTTTTTGATGAAATTTAACTATAGCTTCACAATCCGTTCTAACTAAAATCTCTTCTTTATTTAGTATATATAGTTTGAAAGCATTTAAACCATATATGATAGCTAATACTTCTAAGTCTATAGCGCTCATGTTTCCTTTTTCTTTATATGCGCCACTTTGATATCCACATATTTGTTCTTCATTTTTATTACTGTATTTATTAGGTCTTGCTTTTAAGATAGCTCCCCATCCTAAGTCACTTCCGTCTGTTTGAATAATTAAATAGTCTGATTCTAATGAAATTTTTAGGTCTGGGATATTTTTGATTTTTTCTTTTATTTTTTGGACTAATTTAACATCTTCTATATTAAAATTTTTTTGTCCTTTACTACCTGTTTTTGCATATAATGGTCCTACTATTTTTCCAAAATCTTTAATAAAATTTCGTGCATAGTTTACTAATCCTAAGAATTTTTGTAAATCTTTTGTTGTTTCTAATTTATCTGGCATTTCTAGTACTTTCTTTGCTATGTGTGGTTGTAGTTTTACTTTTGCATTTCCCAGAGTTATTCCTAGGAAATTAATATAAGTCTTGCATAACTCCATCTTCTTTTTACTTATTATTATGCCATGTTTAACAAATAGTCTGAAGATTATTTATAAGTGTCCTAAATGTTCTTGCATATTTTGACTAAATACCAAAATATCATCTACATATACTAATATAAAATGTTTATATTCTCCAAATATGTTATCCATTTTTCGTTGGAAAATGGGCGGAGCCGTTTTTAATCCAAATGGCATAACTAACCATTCAAAATGTCCGCTTGGACATGTGAATGCTGTCCATTCTATGCTGTCTGGGTGCATTTTGACTTGCCAGTAGCCTGACTTACAGTCAAATTTACTATAAACTTTTTTATTTTGAATTCTATTAATTAACTCACTTTTATCTGGTAGTTTGTAAGCATCTGTTCTAGTATTATCATTCAATCTTTTGTAATTAATTACCATACGAGCTTTACCCCTTACTTGTTCACTATGATTTCTTACCATAAAAGCCGCTGATCTATGTTTAGAGGTAGATCTTCTTATTACTCCTAATTGTAAGAGTTCCTTTATCTGTATATCAAATTCTTTAGTATCTTCATTATTCGCTTCTATAGGTGCTGTTTTTATCGTATATTCTAAATTAATTATATCTACTTTACACATTATTTCATTGGCTTCCCAATGGGTAATGGTCTTTCTCCTATTATCTCCATTTCGTCTAATATAGATGTTATATTTTCTAAATCTTTTGGACTGTTTATTATTCCTATTTTATCTATTCCTTTTCTAAAATTATAAAACTTAGTTTCTATACTTATTAGGGTATATTCTTTTTCTATATTAGTTAAGCATTCTTGTCCTTCTGCATTGAGCAGAGTATAGTTTCTAACTTCTTCCAGATTTTCTTTTAGCAGGTTGCTGCATTGATTATTTTGGCAATCGCAACATGGTTCTGGAAGCAATTTCTTTTTACTTGTATTTAGTTTTCTAAATACTGTAGGCAATGTTACTGTTTGTACTGGTGTATAAGTCAAATCTTTAAAGAGCATTATTCCATCTCTTGTTAAGAGACATCCTCCTTTATTCTGTATACAAAATCTTAGTCCGATAACAAAATCTGATCCTATATTTAAATCTCTTGCTAATATTTTATTAACATTATAAACTGAGTTATAGAATTTATTGCATGTATTCAAAAAACTTATTTGAGCTTTTTCTATGTAATAATTATAGATATTTTGTGATTCATCCATTTGAGTGGCCATTATAGGTCTGTCAAGTATTTTTAATAAGTGTTCTGGTACTATTTCTTTATTGATTAAACAGCTAGTACATCCTGGATCTATTAATGCTAGAGTTTCTATTTCTACGTCTTTTATTTTAATTTTTACTAATACTTTTATGGTAGAGAATTCTTTGTCTTCGTTGCATATTAGATTAGTGCTATTATCTTCTAGATTCATAAGTTCTGCTTCTAATTTTTCTAAATGTACCGCTTCTTGTGTATCCGTCTCTTCTATGGTGATTTTTGTTTTTCCTTTTTCTAGAATAGTTAATCTTTGTTCTAGCATTTAATCGGGTTTCCAAAGTAGACACCCTTAGGTTTAGAATTTGATTGTTTGTATATTTTTGTCCGTTATTTATTTCTGACTCTACTTTGATTTTTAGAGTGTTCTCTATACAATTTATACATGCTTCTAAGTAACATTTTTTACATTTAGCTCTGTTGTCTTTACTTGGATACCAATTACAGATACAACATCTATTACTATCTAGACCTTTGTTTCTTTGGAATTCATGTATACATTCTTGATTAATATTCATTAAATTATTAATTATTAGATTGTTTAAGTCTAAATCCTCTATTTCTTGCCCTAGCTCATTAACTAAGTTATCTTCGTCTGATTCGGAAGAATCAGATTTTGGATTATCTTTATCATTTATGTCAATGCTTATTATTGAGTATATACTTTCTGTATCTGACATGTATTCGTCTACATTTAATAAAGTCTCTTGGAAATCTTCTATTAGTTGAGAGTTTCTAGTTCTATTATTATTTCTCTTAGGACATACGTTGGCTAGATGGTCTATGCTACCACATGTATAACATTCTAATTTATTTTTATAATTTCTATCACTTCTATATTTTCTAACATGTCTATCTCTATTTAACCAAGGTTTTTTAGCCTTTGACTTTCTTAAGAAGTATTGTTTTCTACTATATGGTTTCTGATTATTTCTTTTCTTATATTTTTTATGTTGTTTTTGATCGTAATTCTGGGTTGTGTATATAACATTGAACCGAAGCAATAACCCAATAATTTTTTTTTTATAAAATCATTAAAAACTGTTAATCCAATAACTCAATAACAATAAACTAATAATCGATTTATAGGTGGTCGGTTTTTGCAGACTCCTAAACAAAATTGTCAATATTTTTCTTGAGAAAAAACAAGGGCAAGTTATTTTCTTATCTCTTTGAGAATAATTTTGTCTACAATCGTTATCTCCCATTGACGTCAACTTTTTTTTTTTTTTTAAAAAAAAGAAACACTAGTGGAATATGTCAAAAATACTTGGCTTCTTGCATGATTAATCTCATTCTGATTAGTTCATTTCATTACTAAACTTGTAAATGATTGGTTTTACTGAAACTTTATATAATTGTCCGCCATATTTTTTTTTTTTGGTTAAAATCGTTTACACCCCGAACTTTGTTGTATAAATCAAACATCCCCTCAATTTTGAATAATAATCATTCTTCCTCTTTTTTTTATTGAATTTTTTAAAATACCTATTTTACTCTTATATTTATATCAACATTTGTATCTTTTTTTCTTTTAGAATTTTTTTTATAAAAATATTTTTTTATTTTTTAATCTATATAACATATTTTTTATAAAAATTAAAAATTATTTTTAAGATAAAAAAATAAAAGTGAGAAATATTAATTTAGTATATAATTTAATGACAAACTATAATGAAATAAATGAGCAAAATAATAAAAATTAACTTTATTAAAAATCTAAACTCTAATATATATTTATACGTGAAAATAATAGGTAATTATAATTTTATAAATATATTTCAATGTTGGTATACAAATTCTCAAGCCTGCCTTTTAACATTACTAATAAATTCTTTTATAATTAATTACAAAATCCAAAGGTACTTTTTATATTCAAATTTTTTTATATTATATGTATTAAATAGTTATGTGAGTATGTAATTATGTATATAGATGCATAGTTTGATTTTCTCTTATTCTTTAATGTCTATATAGATAAATGAGTTTTGGTTGTTAATATGACTTATTTTCTAAATTATAATTTAAAATTCATTAACAACAATCATTTGATTTGTAACAAATATACATTTTTTTTGTGAACAAATATACATCTACAACATCATATCTAGTGAAAATTTTTAAGTAAGGTATGAGGCAGGTAGAGGGTACACAAACCTTACCACTACCTCGAAGAGGTAGAGAGATTGTTTCTGAAAGACCCTCGTCTATTAATTATTTTTGTATACCTACATTAAAATATGTTTATAAGATTATAATTACCAATTATTTTCACGTATAAATATATATTAGAATTTTAATTTTTAATAAAATTAATTTTTACTATTTTACTCATTTATAGTATTATATTTTTGTCATTAAATTATATACTCAATTAATATTTCTTACTTTTATTTTTTAATCTTAAAAATAATTTTTAACATTTATAAAAAATATGTTTTTTTAAAAAAAATAAAGAGATACAAATGTTGATATAAATATAAGGGTAAAATAGGTATTTTAAAAAATCAAATAAAAAAAAGAAGGGAGAATAATTATTGTTCAAAATTGAGGGGAATGTTTGATTTTTAGTAAATGATTTTAACCCTTGTTTTTGGTAGTTATAATTGGTATTTTTTTTAAAACTCTTAATTTCAGCAAATTACGAAATTCAAAGAGCATTTTGATACCGCTTCGCCTCAGGTTATGGCCGTGGAAGGTTCAAGGAAAGCGAACAAAGGAAAAGAACATCCTATTGCTACGTTCTATTGATAGCAATGACAAGTAGCCACTTTCACCTGTAATCACTCAAATCACAAAATTCAAAAGGCATTTTGATACCCTTCACCTCAATTTATGGCTTTGGAAGGTTCAAGGAAAGTGAATAAAGGAAAAGAACGTCCTATTGCTACGTTGTATTGATAGCAATGACAAGCAGCCACTTCCACCGGTGATCACTCTTTTGCTAGTAACGGCACCTCAAGGCCTTCTAACAGCTAGAGTTGTTTGTTGTTTATTCTTTCGTTATTATTAACTTTGCGCTTAAGAAATATTTTAATCATATATAAATATTATAATTTCTCATCAAAGTTGGTTAGGATAAATCTGGTTGTCCAAAAGTGGCTCCGCCCTAGAAGGAATATAGAACTCCCGTAAGGTTTGGAAATTGGACGAATTAATCGTAATAAACAACCATTAGTAACTGCGATTTGATGAAACAAAATATAACATGACCAAAGCAAATGGTAGTACCATATACAATGACAAGATCAGAAAGCATGTGGAATAAACTCATAGCATCAACCATGTCAAAGCTTTATATAAATTCTTCCATATACTGGTGATACATAACAATACTTCAAAATTAAACCACTAATTTTATTTTTTGCAACATCAATATTAATCTGCTTATGGATCCAAATTAGGAAATGATGGTATCTCAGGGGTTGAACCAGACTCACTAGCATCACAATATCCATGTAGAATGTCACCTTCTTCAGAAGTATAACCAAGAGAGCCAAGCATAGATGGCCAACATTGGCGTTCAATAGTTCTTATGGCACCACAACAATCTTGACCAAGATAGGTTTCACCATTAACAAAGAAAAGCACGATCTCTCCTGTGCATGCTTGGAGCTCGAACAATGATTCCCAACAGGGTGATGATCCTTCTTCATCTTGCAACTTTAAACGTGTCATGAGACTAGTAGTATCAGTGGTATAAGTGGTTAATGGTCGAGCTTGAAGAATATTAATCCATGAAATCAGGGTAAATAGTAGTACAATTTTGATGATCATGAGAGTACTATTCATGTTGTTACTTAGCTATGGAGTAGTGGGGATTCGTGTGATGATTGTTGTAGAAATTATTGAGGATGTGTTGGATTATATATATGAACAAATCAAAGGATAACCTATGAATATGCGGATTAATAAGAGGAAGATGAAGAGTTATGAAATTAATGTGGGAAATTAAACCAATACATGAGAGTTTTTGGTATAACGGATGTACTTATTGGTTACTAGCTAATATGTAATGAAATGAAAGAAAGAGAATATTAGGAAATAAATCCAATTAAACCTTCGAATCTCAAGGGGTTTTATCAATTCTGTTATTACTTCCTCCGTTTTATATTACTCACACATTTCTTACTATTAGAATACGCACCCCGTGTGTACCTCGCTTAAGTGAATTCAGTTTTATAAAACTAGTTTGATACTACAAAAAAATATATTGTTGCAATTGTTTTAGCCATTATAGTAGATTTTTGTCTTTAAATTTTATATTTATTTAAATAATATAGCTTGTACCTAAAAAAGAATATTAAAAATAATGACGATATGCATTTACTGACAATTGAAACAATTTCATATTATTAAATTTTAAAAGAGAATTCATATAGAATTAGAATGACTAACCAATTTATTGTGATGGAATTTAACATCCAAGAAATCTGATTAAAATTTTAAATAAGTCAATATGAACAAAAATCAAAAGAAAAATCTCAATAAACAATAATCTATTGAGAATACATGATAATTTATTTTTATAAACATAAAAAATATACTAAAATCTTTGAAAACTTACCTCAAATCACAAGTTTATTCATCTCTTTAATCATGACTATTCTCAATATTAAAATAAAAAACTTGTTAATTAATAATTATCCATCACAAATATATGATAGTCTATTATTGTAAACTTCAAGAACGTATTAAAATTTTAAAACTTATATCAAATCATTAAAAAAAAATTATCTCTTTAATCATAGATACATCAAGATTGTAAACATTAAGAACATACTAAAAACTTTAGAAAACTTACCTCAAATCACAAGTAAATTTTTCTCTACAATCATAAAATATCTCAAGTTTCACATGCACACAAAAAAACAACTTATCAATTAGCAATTGTTATCAAGAATACCTCAAATAGCAAGTAGATTTATCTTTTTAATTATAGATACTATCAAGATTTCAATTAATAAGAAAATTTTATAGAATAATGTAAACAAAGAGAGACAACTATCATTAATTAATTAGTTAAAGAAATCCTTCGTTAAAAGTGATTCAAACCTAAATAATCTAAAACTTAATAGCTATTTAGGTTTTATCAAATGCATGGCTTTTTGATTTATAAGGAAACGTTTTCTTAAAAAAAGAAAGAACGTTTTTTTTTTTTTTTAAAAAAAGAAATACTTTAGGACAGTTATGGTTTTATTTTGGGAAACTTAAGGATTTTTTTTCCTTCAAAATTTAACAAAATGAGTCTTCAATTTTTTTTTCAAAAATTTAAATAAGGTGTTTTTTTTTTTTTTTTTTTACTTTATGGTAGTTAGTTTGTTTTTGTGTTTTTAAGGAAAAGTTTTTAAAAGATATTTTTCGTTTATATATAGGACTCTTTAATTTTAAATATTATAATATAATGATATAATAATTGAAGTAAAATTATAAAATATCGATTTTGTCTAAAGCATAAACTTTTAATGAAAAGTAAAAAGTTCAAATCACTTTTCTAAGGATCTTTACACTTTTAATATATTATACATTATAGATTATAGATAACTTTAACTAGAGAATCATGTCGGACTTCGCGCAGTCATGATAAATATATTAATAATTGATTTTATAGATAATTGTCTTTTTATTATAACATACTTGTGAATTTTAAAAATTTTAGTTTCATATACGATATATATTATTATCTAATTTTTCATTTGAATTATATTTGATTAACCTTTTTAGAATATTTACATATAAAAAGATTCACCTCATTACGTAAATGAGGTTATTGTAATTTCGAAAAGCGATATATGAGAAGCTTTTAAGAAAAAAAAAAAGTAATATAAATGTATAATAAAAAAACATTAAACATTTGATATATTTCCAACAACAAATTATATCTTTGTCAAATAAAAAGTTTATGCTTAATAAATCTACCTAAGATAATATCTTTGAAAATTACTTCATTATATGATAGAAAAAACAACTTTAACTCATCATTCTCTTCATTTTTAGTAATCTCATTTCCAAAATCAACAAAAATATTAAAATATGTAAATTATTATCTTAGATTGTATATTTGAAAATTGCCTCACGATATGATA